>NC_141158.1:100845924-101145924 GCF_053477565.2 Lygodium microphyllum
CTGGATTCAATGATTTGATATAGGCAATCCACCGAAGCATCGCTATATCTGGAGTCGAGCAACTAGTAATCATGCCAAGCAAAGGCAAACAATCTGTTTCCACAATAACTGAAGCTCCAATAAAATATCCTTTGTCACACTTCAATGCAGTGACTACTCCCCACAATTCTCTTTTAATCTGCGGATATCTCCTTTGTCGCTCATTAAGAACTTTAGCTCCAAAGCGGATTGCATACCTATTTCCATCAGCATCATCCTGTCCCACAGCCCAACCTATGCCAATAGGGCTAGTATCAACTGTCAACATGATTGGCCGTCCACACTGATAATCCGCCTTGCGTAAAGTAGGAGCTGATTGCAACAGCTTCTTGAGCTTACGCATGGCTTTTGAATGCTTCTCATCCCAATGAAATTTCTGCCCCTTTCGAAGCAGCTGATAGAGGACATCTGCAATATGAGCAAAATGAGGAATCCAAATCATGTAAAATACACAAGCTCCCACAAATCTCCGCACCTCTGAAGTAGTCGAACAATACTCTGCAATCCTGTTTATGGCATCCACCTTTGCAGGAGAAGGCTTTCTGCCATAGTATCCAACCATATGCCCAACTATGATGACTTCATTAACAGCAAAGACAGATTTCAGCCCTGATAGTGTCAAATTTACCTCCTCTAATCGTGTCAAAATTTGCTCACAAGCAATCAAGTGATCAGCCACAAACTGTCTACATCCACGCAAATCAAGACTTTCATTCTTTTCTTCTTCTGCACAACCCTTAATAGGCACATCATCTAGAAATGGCATGGTATACTGCGGAATATAGTCTCGAAGAACTCTATGCATAGCATTCATCATATGAGCAACTGAGTTTGTAGCACCTTGAGGCAAGGTACACATCCTCACAAGACCAATAGGTGTCCGCATAGTAGTAATATCCCTGCTTTCCAAAGCAAGCTGAAACTGATCATAACCTGAATACAAGTCACCTAGTGAATAGATGGCTCGTCCTGCAAAAGCCTCAGCAAATTCATCCACAACTGGACCTGTACCCACATTCCTGATTGTCACTTTGTTCACGGGCTGCATATCCTGAATAAATCTCAAAGTACCATTCTTCTTTGGTACAGTAAACCACCTGTTAGAATAGGGTGCAGAAGAGGGTTCCAAAATCCCCATTTTAATCTTCTCATTCAGCAACTCTATCAGTTTTGGCAAGTGTGCTTTAGGCACAGGTATAGGACGTATATTCCATGGTACATGAGGAACAGTGAAGATGACCATAGGTGCAACCAATTCGGGACTAATGCAGCCAATTTCATGTGAAAAGAAAGCAAATGCCTTCCCATGACGTCCAAGCATCTCTCTAAAACATTCTTTTTCCACTGGAAGCAAAAAATCATCATTTCCAATCTTCAATTCTGCAAGAGTTTCAGCTGTAAACTTATGTCCAATATTTGCAGGATCCCTCAACATAGGCTGCTTCATAGCTTTTTCAATCTGTTCATTACTATCAGAAGGAAGCGGGCCTGCAACCGGCTTAACCTTCTTATCAACTGTTTTATATTTTGTGTCAACCTTGGCATCATTCAAGCAATCTTTCCTTTGCTGCAATTTCTGTAAATTTTCCGCATCTTTCAACTCTGTTGGCTGAAAAATTTCAGCCTTTAGCTCTATGGACTGCATGGGTGCAGCCTGAAACTCTATATGCAGAAATTTTTATGCATTCAACTCTGTTGGCTGAATGAATTCAGCCCTCGGCTCTATGGACTGCATAGATGCATCCTGAAACTCTGTATGCAGAAATTTTTATGCATTCAACTCTGTTGGCTGAATGGATTCAGCCCTCTGCAGTTCTATTAGCTGATCAAGATCAGCCATAAATTCAGTTTGCTGAGTTTTCTCAGCCTCTAACTCTGTTTGCAGCATAAAACCAGAAATTTCCTGAAACATATCCAAGGTTTGCACAGGTATAATCTTTGAACCCTTGCATACATCAGTTTTCAGCATTGCTCTCATCTCAAACAATGTATCTGCATAAGACATCCCTTCATACAATCCATCTACATGTTCTTCTGCTTGCAAAATACCTGCATTCTTCAACTCTTTCTCCTTACGACCAATGTACAGCCTGGCAGCTCTAGGCAAATCTGAAATTTTCTGATAACTCACTGAACTATCTAAAGTAAATCCAACAAAGTTATTGGAGAAAGACTGGCTGCCAGGAGGCGAGATCTCCTCTTTTCTCCGCTCCGTACCACTGGCATCTCGCAAGACAGCGGTACCTAATGAAAATCCAACTCCTTCGCAGGTAGTGGTGCCTCACGCAAGGAGTCCCTGTTTCTCGGATGATTTACCCCAACAGTCATAAACTGAACAGCTCGCATACCATCTTTACTGCGTATCCGCGCATAAGCTGATCCGTCATCCATCACTTTTGTTTCCATTCTTGCTTCTATAATGAAAGGCTGTCCAAGAATAATCGGATAAGAGCATGAATCCTGAACAAAGCAATGATAATCCTCTTCAACATTACCAATAGACATTCTGATACTCGGACAAGCAGCATACATATCACCAGAAGTATTATTGGCGGCTCTCATTCGCCAGCCATGCTCTGCATCCATAGGCCACTTGCCACTCTCATAAACACCTCGAGCAATAAGATTAATCTCAGAACCATGATCAACTAAAGCAATCAAGGGAATTTGTTTCTCTCCAATCCTTACCACTGTCTCAGTGGTTGCTCTAGCCCAATGACTTCGTGAAAAATGGCTGCGAGGAATGAGAATAGGGGTCTCATCATCTTCATACTGCATAGGTTGCACTATTCTCTCCAATTGTGGATTAAGAGAAGCATTCTCAACCATCACTGCATCATCATGCTCTTCTCCAAGAGCTCCATGCCACAATCCCTGTAAAGCAGGTCCTTCCATCGCATGTCGTTTCCTCCGCAAAAGATCCTGCATCTGATCCTATATTTCTCTTCTAGCAATCCCAAGAGCCTCTCCAACAGTAAAAGTGACTTCACTATTCAAAATTCTTTCATGAAAAATCTTACTCATATCCGTTTTCATATCAAGGTCTGACAAGAGCTTGAATCCTAGCTCTTTTCTTGGTTGCTTCTTTTCCTTCTGCTTGTCTCCCATTGGTTGATCGGAACCTGTTTGAGTTGGAGAATTTGTCATAGGTGGAGCTGTAACAGGTGGTGAAACAAAGTCACCCCCTCTAGTCTTTTTGGAGGAGCTAGGACCCTCCTCATGTCTTCTTCTCTTTTCCTCAACCATGGCATCTAAACCCTGCGTTTTAGCCATATAAGCAAAAATAGAATACCTGTCAACAGGAGAATCCCATCCTGTTTCTCCTCGGATGCTAGAGCCCACACAAGTCATAGTAGAAGTTTGAACTTTCCCTCTTCTCGCTATCTCCAAGGCAGAAGACCATAAAGCAGAGTCTCCATCAGATTTTTGCTCAAGCTGGACTCCAAAAGCTGAAGCATCTCCTCTAACACTCACATAAGCTGATCGCGCAGCCATATCATCAACAAGCTTCTTCATACCTCCCTTACCAAAGTTCGTGTCAAGAGGAGCGCCAGTCTCTGTCAGCCATATCTTCCCATCTTGTCCCCAGAACACTACATTCTTCTTACGTGCTTCCTGAAAAGCATCACAATCTCTTCAGTGTTGGTGCTCTGTACTATCACACCAAATACATCGTCGCCCTTTTCTTTGACCAGCTGGAAAAGCAGTCACTGGAGCAGGTGCTACAGCAGGTACTGACATAAGTTGCTCCTTTAACTTACCAACTTCAGCTTTGACTGCTTCAATCGTCAAATCCGCCAAGCCTTTAATAACATCATCTACTGATAAGGGCACTGGAGCAGCAGGTACTGGTGGATTCACAACAGGAGGAGTAGGCTTAGGCAAAGAAGCAGCAGGGGTAGAAGAAGAAGTCTCCAAGGATTTTTCAGGAACTGATCCTGTATTTCGATGCAATCTGACTCTCCTGCGCTGCTTCTTGACAAGAGCATTCACAGCATCAATGACATGTCTCCACTCAGTCTTTAAACCTGAATCAGTAGCTTGATCTTCCAAAAGATCATCCAACTTTTCCTGCAGATCAGCATCTGTAGCTTGCAAAAATAACTCCACTTTCTACATCTCCAAAGCTTGCTGTTCAGTCCCATCCAACTGATCATAACGGCTTTCAAACTCTCGCAGAAGAGCGGTAACAGAAAGTCCCTTATTAGGCATAGAAACCCATGCTAAAAAATTCCTGCGATTCATAAGACCTGTATCCTCCAGGAAATATTCATCTTTTAATGCCTTTTTAAATTCAGCCCAACCTGCATGTGCCTCTTGAATTTCTCCAATTCGACCTTCAAGAGTGCGCACCACGATCCGCAAGAAGTAGCGGCTCCAAACATCTTGAGAAACCCCAAAAAATTTCATCTTTTCTTCATACAAATGCAGGTAAGTTGACACTTGCTGGCCATTAAACTGCTTCATCTCCTGTTGGACAGCTTTCAAGGCATCCATAGCATCACTGTCTCGTTTTGCATGAACTTGCTGCTGCATATACATGGTAAATGACTGAAACAGGTTCTTCATAACATTATCATCTGTCATCTTTTCTTGCGAGTCTCCCATCTTGCTGATGACGCAGCACTTTCACGTCGGGTTCACCAGAAATGTCGTAGAGTTCGTGCAAGGGCTGCAGAACACGGGGTTCAAGGTACAGCAAGAAATAAAGACTAACAAGAAGATCTCAAATATTGGAAGTCAAATTTCACTATATTCCTTGTCATAATCATAGAGTTACATCAAAGAAACTGAACAAACCCATGTTCTAGATATGCTGTCATGAACAGTTTTGGTATTTCAACAAGTGATCCTCTCTTTGGTAACCAAAGATCCTTATATTTTATTTCAATTTCCACTCATCCTTAGGTTTTTAAACAGTTTAGAGTGTTTTGTAAGCAAGCTGGACAGAATGGTTCTCCTTCTACAAGCTCTGGTTCATCCACATCAACAATTGCAGCAGCATGTTTAAAATTACAGTCGAGCATCTTCAGCATGTAACATGACTTTTTTCACTACCAGTTACTCTGAAACATGTATTCAACTCCAACCTCAGTACAATAGAAAAAAAAATGTCCAATCAACCTTACAGCTGCAACAGTAGTGGCAAAGATGCCTTCACTGACAAACGGGCAAATCAGCACAACACCATCATCTCAACTTATTTGCAAAACACAATGGACGAGGATGTTTATGTAAACAATGTGCCATTCTGCTGTCTCAGCTGCTGATCATCAGATGCCTGGCATTGCTGCAGAAAGTTCTTATAGAATGAAGAAGAGTGAAACAAAGCTGCAGCAGTCGTACCCAAGGTTTCAGTTAAAACACCCAAAACACCTTCTGCTGCCTTTGTGATTGCATCATCCCTGTGTTCATCTGCAGCAATGCTTTCAATGAACTGCAAAATATGGCCCGCATATGGTAACATCAGCTCCGGCTTTGTGTTCTTGAATCCTTGGGAAATTCCTGAATAAGCTTCCAACATTCCATTTCGCAACTGATTGTAGTAATCAATGGGCTCATCATCTTGATTGAAGATAAGGCACACATATGTAGTTAGTTTGAGAGCCACGGACATGCTAGGACATATGGCTATACCCTAGGTGGAGGCCATGGATATAGCTTGCTGAACACTTCAGAGGACATGGATGATAACAAGCGCTGGACAGCTGCTAAAGACTCGCCAGACTCTGAGGATGCTCGTACAGGAGCTGCCCCAGCACTGTTACTTTGAGAAACATTCTCATTGATCCCAAAATGCTTTCTTTTTTTTTCCCAACAGCAGCAGTTGTACACCCTAGGCAATCAAGCTCGATAGAAGCTTCAGGATGTTTGTAAAGTAGGACAATCTTGAAAGGCGACTTATTCTCAAATTTGGCCTCCAATAACTTCTCAAGAGGGTCAATTAATGAGCACTTCAAAGCGTCTTTTAATGGCACAACATGATTACTAGCATGTCTCCCATGCAGTCAGTCCTCCGACCCATACTTTTTATGAAGATACTGCCACAATGCGTGTTCACGAATCAACACAACTCCTGGAATTGTGACCTCGACGGAAAATGTGCTGAAGTCGTGGCCCTCACGTTTAACAGCTTGTACAATCAGAGCTTTTGTTGAAATGGTTGCATCAATTTTCCCTACAGCTTCGTCTCCAGTTTCAGGATCATCGATCGTTTCGAGAATCCCAAGGCAGACAATACATGGACTTTTCGAAGACACAGCTAAGTTCTGCGTGGCAGGCGCAAGCTGAAAGCGACTGATGGAGCCACAGAAGACGTTCTTTGCATCAGAAGATCCCAAAAAATGGCAGACACAACGCGGGCAGACCCCGATGCACCGCAGGTCATCTACAGGCCTTGAATGGTCATCATCAACATATGAAGTTCCAATAGTTGCTCTATGTGTTGTGGATGACTGACAGCAGTGTCGTATCCTTTTTTCCACACCTGCAATGCTTCTTGAGTCTTTCCTAATCCAAACAGAGCATGACCTTTCTGGATAAATGCTCAAAAAGTTGTAGGAGAAAGCTTTAATGCTTTGTCACAATCCTTTATTGCATGCTTGTGCAAGTCCAGCTTATTGTGACAAAATGCTCGATTGCATAGCAGGTCGACAGAATCGGGCTGCTGAGAGAGTAAAGTTGTGAGGATTTTGATGGCCTTCGACCACTCCTTTACGATGCAAGCCCACGCGAGCTGCTGCTGCGGGGAATCGGAAGAAGACGACGTCCCAGCAGAAAACCATGGCGGAAGACAAAGCAAGCGTATCATGCGTGCTTGTGTAAAGGCTCTCGTCTCTCCACTCCAATCCAGGCGCAGCCCGCCATTTTTGCCTTTTCAAAAATATACCCCTATCTCCCCAGAATAGGCTAGCTTTTTCTGCTGTAGGAATAGCTGCCTCTGCACTATTTCGCCTAACTTTTTACCCCCTTTTAGCTATAGCGTACCTCTTCAGACTTTAGTTCATCCTTAAGTTCAGGTAATAAATGAGGCTCATGAACATCCAAATCTTAGATGCTGATTTGCCTTGAAAGCAAACTTGATGTCCATCATATGTTCTCCAACAATCCATTGCTCTAGCCTTAAGAGCTTTCATTACTAGTTGCAACTGTTTTGCTGAGTACTTTGATGCCTTCAAAATAATGCCACCTATCCTATCACATTTATGACCCCCCATACATGTACCAATAAACAAGAGTGCGTGGCGTCAACCACCTAATAATAATCCTGGTAATTTCTCTCGGTGCTCCATTGTAAGTTTCAGCTTTTCCTTTTCTGACACAAGTTTATTTACACCAATCATGGATTGTATGTGGACCTTGACATTTGAATCCACAAGGCATCCTCTTGCTAGCATTTCCTTTAGAAGCCTTTATAAGCATATTAAAAGTAGCATGTGCAGGCCGCACATTCGCAGTCTTTGCCCTGTCGAACAAAGACTCTACTTCTTTATAGCACTTCAATTGCAAATACATATTCATGGCACTGTCAAAACATGGTTGGAGTGGTTTGAGGTCAGTCTTCTCAACTTCAGATAGTAACTCCAGAACATGATCAGTGTGCAATGCATTAAGGGAATTTATACATTGGATGCGAATTATTAAAATGCTAACACAAATGCACAACAAAAGAAATGGAGGTGTATACGACTCGGATGCACAACATCACGACACCGTCAATACCAGAGGAGACAAGCAGCCTTCCAGACTTACCTACAATCTTGGAGCCTGAGATGGAGCAATGATCGATGCATTGATTCCCATGGATGTCGAGACTTCTGATCCGCTTAGAGAGGAAGCATCCATACCATTATATGATGGGTGCCAAGTATCTCGCCTGAAGACACTGCTTGCACTCCTAAGTGTGCAAGCAAAATATGGGTGGAGCGATGCGAGTGTGACCGAGTTGTTCAGATACCTTGTACGTACACTTCGTTGATTTCTTTTCGGCACTATCATTAAAAACATTTGTGTTTTTTCAAGGTGTTTTATGATTTTTTTCAGGTTACTAAAATATCATATATTACCACCTGCAAATACCATGCATGCCTGAGTCTTGTGATGATGTACGACATGTTTTACAAAATCTTAGCATGGACTACAACAACATCCATGCATGTATCGACAATTGCATACTTTGAGGAGAATACGAGACTATGGAGACATGTACAAAGTGTGGTGCTCACAAGTATCGACAGGACTTGTAAGGGAAAACCATCCCTCAAAAAGTTCTTAGACACTTTCTGCTTATCCCCCGCATAAACCACATGTTTCGTACGTCTAGCATGGCGAGCTTGACAACGTGGCATGCGCAGAATAGGTCCATAGATGGAGTTCAACGAATATCAGCGGATTCACGTGCATGGAACCACATTGACTCTACCTTCCCAGGCTTTGCCCAAGAGCCAATGAATCTTTGGCTCGGTCTTGCAATGGATGGCGTGAACCCATTCGGTATGCGCTCAACTTCTTATAGCGTGTGGCCTATAGTCCTTGTCAACTACAATATCCCTCCATGGCTTTCTACGAATAAAGGACATCTCATCCTTAGCTTACTCGTCCCCAGCCGCTACAAAGTCAAAAATATGGACCTGTATCTTCGTCCATTAGTCGATGAGATTAAGATTTTGTGGAAGGAGGGGGTCATCGTGCAAGATATGAGCAAGCACGATGGTCAATAGTCCGCCAATATTCGAGTCATTCTCATGTGGACGATGCATGACTTTCCGGGATTCGGAGAGTGCTCAAGTAAAAGTTTGTATTCACTGGATAGAGATGCTGGAATAGGTCTGGTTACCTCAGGTTATCATGCATGTCCATTGTGCGGGCCACAGTTAGACTCATGAAGGTCACGAACCATGACAAAGATGGTATATCAAGGACATGCCGCTTTCTTGCCAGAGGGTCATGAACTCAAGGAAGGTTTTCTTAGACAACCTCCAACACATATGAATGCCGCAAGCTGGTACAAGCTGAAAGTGGTCCACGTGGAGTCACATCCAAACGGAATGCGACGGTTCTCAGTTTTCTACGAGTTGCCATATTGGACCCACTTACAGATCAACCACTTGTTGGATCCCATGCATATTTTCAAGAACGTGGGCAGCTTGCTATGGGACCACATCACAGGAAAGTCACCTCCTTTTTTCAATGTCCATGACTATATAAGATATGTTGGAGAAGGTTACAATGGGATGCTTGGCTACTGTATGAGGTTATACTCTGCATCTTACATATATATCGCTCAAATGCACGAAATGAAAAAAGCACTAGAAACTACACAAACAAATATTTTAGCGTTGACAAGTCAGATTGATGTTTTGAAAAATGTTAACAAGTCATTGCAAGATAAGCTAACACGCTTAAGAGAAACTCCATTAGGATTTAGAGAGAGGAAAAGACCATTAAAAAATATAACCAACTTATGTGAGAGAGCAAAGAAAAGGAGACTAAATCTTACAAAGAAATATGTCTCTAACATATTAGTGTAATATTTCCGCGTACCGCGCGCCGTAAATATTGACTTCCCGCACGTCGTGTAAATCTCGTGCAAAGATTATCACTAGTGCCAGCAGCTAATCTATAACCACACGCGAGGAATGGAGACACTCCACCTTAGGAAAATAAGGTCGGGGATTCAAACCGCATAGCCGCGGGAAAACAGCCTCTTGGGAAGAGGTCAAGAGGATAAGATAATTACAAATTTTTTTATTATCTTCCCCAGCCGATGTGTGGCTGGGGGAAAGGGATGGGCTAGCATGAGGGAGGTGAGAGGGAGAGAGCCATGCAAAGGGCCACGTGGGGAGGTCCCCTCTCCCCCCTTGGACTATAAGAACCCCCTCTTGGGGGGGGGGAAGAGAAGCTGTGAGAGAAGAGCTGGGAGAAGGACAAGGCGGCAGAGGGAGGTCGTGAAGGAGAAGGCGGCGTGAAGGAGGGCTGCCGTGTGGAAGGGAGGAAGACGTGCTGGACAAGCGTGAGAGGGAGACAAGGGAGAGCAAGGGGCCGTGCAGAGGTGGACGGGCCGTGAGAGGGAGGTGGAGGTCGCCGCCGTGTTGGAAGTCGCCAGCCGCCAACGTGCAGAGGGAAGCCGCCGTGCAGTCCGCCCAGCCCGCGAGCCGCCACAGCCGCCATCAGGTCACCTCAGTCCGCCGCCGCTGCTGGATAACGACCCCTTTCTCCCCCCTCGACGTCGCAGGCAGAAGCTTGGAAGCTTCTTAGAAGCTTCCTAATAGAAGCTTCTTAAGAAGCTTCTAAGGGGGGGGCTTCCTTAACCCCCCTTCCCACGACATCTCCCCAAAGGTCCCGTCATACCCCTCCCCGAGACTTTGAAGGGAAGAAAGCTACGAGCCTTTTCACCAATCACCCAATAAGTCCATCCCGGGACTTTGAGGAAGAGGAGGCTACAAAACCCCTTCCCACCAGTCATCCATGGGCCGGGATTTTGAAGAATAAGAGAGGAAGCCCATAAAGGCCCCTCCCACTAATCACTTACAAGGCGGGTCCTTGGATTTTAGGGAAGGAGAAGATGAACTCTAAAGCCTCCATTCTTGCAAGGCCCATTCGCAAGAGCCCTTTTCCGCGAACATCATCGAAAGGCCCACAAAATCCTTCCTAAACCCGGAATTTCAAGGTGGAATAAAGTTCTCAAACCTCCATTGTCCAAAGGACCTCATAAGAACCCTAAGGCCTTCCCAAGTCAAATTCCGCAAGTCGGAACTTCGGTCAAGGAAGCCATATCTCAAAGGAAATTGCGCATACAAGGGAGACGGACCAAGGTCATAAAAACTGCAAGCCAAGGCAAAGAGTTGAAATCCACAAAGGCTAACTGGAGATCGAATTCGCGATGGCCTCTAGAAAGATCACAAGGTACGATGCGGGAGGTTCACCCCGAGCATACGTGGATATTTCTCGGAGTCCACAAGTCCAGGTTTTATCTATTTGGATTCCACACAGAAGTATTGAATTAATCATGATAACTTCCTGGATTAGGTGGCACTCATGCATGTCAAATGCAACTAGTCAAGTTAAATGCAATTGGAAAATGAATTGGCTATTTGAACATTTATTAGAAATAGCCTAAGATATGAAAATTTGATCATTGGTACGTTCAAAGGAATGGGTGAAAAGAGCATAAGGTGTCTATGCATTTGTAGGACCTTATCAGCAAGTTTCCTTTTTGTGTATTCAAAAGTGACGGGCCTAGGACAACTATTGCCTCATTTCAAGGTTGAAATTATTGAGGTACACCTTTTTTACTAGGCATGGAAAGATTAATGGCATGTCACCTTTTTAGATAAATCCTCCCTGTAATGATTCATGAGGGAAAGTTAACACCCACAAGACGTTATTCGAAAAGGAATAGAAGGCACGAAATTTATCTATGGACTTGCAAGAGGCATGATTAATTGAGGTAAGTCCTAGTAGGACCTAGGAAAGTTAGTGTCCGGATTATCAGGCATTTTTGCTTTGCCAAGGAAGGACAGGGTTATTGTGAACCATGTGATGCATAGAAGCAGTGAATCGCATGTTTACACGTATTGGTGTAGTTGTAACTGTTGTTCTCCATTAAATCTAGTTTATTACCTTTGGGAAAGGTTCATCCTTGTCGCAGGACAAGTATATTGTGTTGTCTAAATCACATAAACCACACGGGATTCATATGGGCATGGTTCAGACGATATGATAAGTATCCCAAGTGCTAACTAGGGTTTAGTGCGATAAGAATTCGACCTAGTTTTACACTGGTTGCCAAGACAAAACCCGCAAACCCAAAGATCTTACACACGTTCACGAAATGTCGATTAAATTGGATGTTCATGCATGAAATGATCTAAGGTTTTATCCCAAGGATCATTCGTTTAAAATGATGAAACTCCGACGGAGTTGCCTATTTTTAGGATCATGGGCCAACATAATTAGGAATGGTTTGGAGGATACCCTAAAACCCTGCCACTCGGCTGGAGGTAAATTCCGTGACCGGAAAACGCTAAACAATGGGTAGAATGATCCCGTGGAATGATGCAACGCATGTGCAAAAAGGTTGCAACATTGTATAAACTTGAGATTTGCCCACAAGAGAGTTTTATCATCTCTCGAAATGAGGTTGGCAAGTTATTGAAAGAATTTAACTTACAAGAGGATGGGTAATCATCCTGTTACTCACTTTTCTTGGGGGATAACTGCCAAGGAAAAGGAAAGGTTAGGTGTTTGCCTTGAAGCAAATGACCAGACAATAAACTAAAGCGACATGGTCGCTGGAATCTACCACAACAAGACCTAAAGTATTGGTAGGGTATGACCCTAACCCTAGAATGATAGGAATCTTGCCAAGTTGCAATTGATTCCTGATTGAATGCGGGTTGCATTCGGAGAAAAGGAGTCACTCCTTAACAGTTTGCCAGCTAAACGACCATTGGAAATTGATTGTGCTTGTAACAGTTTAGAAAGCACTGTTTGCATTGTTTGCTCAATGAACTAAAGGATGAAAATATATCTAAAGCTTCAGGTTGGTGCCTGAAGGGAGAGGCAGCTTCAGTTACACCCGACTGCCTGCCTGACCCTAACCAAGGGGGTTGTTAACCGCGCCGGGAACGTGGACCGAACCCGCCGTGAGAGGTCTCTCCGTTGAGTTCTACTTGGAGCAGGAGGACGCTTGGGTGCCAGAGGGGGCTCTGGCTGTAAATCCCTCGCCTTCCGGGCCCTGCACAAGAGACTAACGTGACTCGGGATTGGATCTCGAGGCCCGCATACTAGTCTACGGGCGGAAACTTGGATTAGTGATCCCTGGTGGATTACTGGATAGCCTTCGGGTGGATTATGAATACGCCTACGGGCGGGAACTCCTTGTATTGCAAAGATAAAAGGATAAAATGATAATAAAGAAGTTGTTTGGCATTGTTTTCTTTATGTCCTGTGATAAGATTACGTGAAGGAACCAGTGCATAAGAGGGTTAATTCAAAGAAGCTGTTTGTATATGTCAAACTAATGTGGTAGGTAATTACAAACTAAAACAAACCGAGGAAAGTGCGGAGGATGGACCATGGGTCCGTCCTACGGATGGGTGGTCCCGGTTAGCCGGGAACTTTTCTCAAAGTCTTCAACGAACAGAGGATGATCGTCAACACCGAAACAAGTAACTAGAAAACCTTAATTCCGGTCGATCCTAAGTGGGAAACGGCCAGGACACTTCCGCTACGTGGCAGACGCGGGAAGACCTAGATCGCAAGTCCCGTAACATTCCATGGGAGTGCCGGGCGGAGCTTTCTAGACATCCTTCCCGATGGGCTGCTAAGACGTGTCCAGAATGATTCTAGTGGACACGTTACAGTTGGTATCAGAGCCAACGTACAATGGAATTGTTTTCATAAAAAATTCATTGAAAGATGAAGTAAAGAAATTGTTCCTGTCCAAACATTTTCTCATCTTCAATACTGTCTTGCAGAATTACGAAGCATGGAACAAGTTCTTAGTGTTCCGAGTCATGTTTTTGACCGCGATGCATTCCACAAATTATCGACAAAGGGTTGAGATGATGAACATCCTAGACCGCATTTACAATCCATCGCCTGTGTACATGGAACAGAGATGGATGGGTGTTTCAGGGATCTATTACATAACTGCCTATCGACCTGCGTACCTTCAGATTAACTTGAAGAGAATCAAGTGGATGGAGGATTTGAAGATCGTAAAGCTATTCGTCTTTATTGAGGCTCATGCAAACGCGACCCTACAGGTCGGAGGTCGAAGGGTTAACCAGAATAAGTATGTGTACGGGGAAGTGATTCAAAGAATCCCTGCCGACCGAATCAAGGTTTTGGGACGTCATGTGAAGAAGGGATATCAAAGGAAAAGATACCCTAATCTTCCAATGAACTATCGATTCCTGAAGATCGATGACCCCAATCCGTACTACTACTCAGTTCCTGTAGCTGAATGCAACAATATCTTATTTTCTTCGAATTAATGTATCAACTTGTTCCATCGGCCCAAGAAATAATTGTGCCCGAAAGGGCTATGCTGATATGAATGGAATAAAACTTTTTCCCGATTGTCTTGACTGTGAATATTGATAAAAGTAGTAAAGTGAATTGGTCACTTGGCTGAAGGAATACGTGGACGTAGTTCTGAAGAGTTAACAGAACTCCCGTTTTAAAGAGAAGTAGATCATGAGATCAAGCTAGTAATAGGAGTTGCGCCAATTGCGAAGAGACCCTATAGAATGTCTATATCGGAAGCTATTGAGTTGAAGGAACAACTCAAGCAATTATTAAACCAAGGCTACATCCGGCCTAGCAATTCACCATGGGGAGCTCCAGTCCTATTCCAGAAAAAGAAAGATGCGACACTTCGACTATGTATTGATTACCGTGGGTTGAATCAATTAACAATCAAGAACAAGTATCCTATCCCTAGAATAGATGAGCTTCTTGACGCCTTCAAGGTGCAAAGATCTTCTCTAAAATTGATCTCAGGTCAGGCTACTATCAAATCAGGATCAAGGATGAGGATATTCCAAAAACGGCCTTCAATACAAGATATGGGCACTTTGAATTCTTGGCTATGTCATTCGGCCTTACAAATACACCTGCCACCTTCAATAGATTAATGCAGGATATTTTTTGACCATATTTTGATGATTTCGTGCTTGTCTTCTTCAATGACATTTTAGTCTATTCTAAACAGGAAGAAGATCATGAACCTCAACTACGGAGTGTGTTGGAGACAATGAGGTCTCATAAGCTGTATGCAAAAAAATGAAGAAGTGTGCATTCTTCAAACGTCCGATTGAATATCTAGGATTCATAGTATCATCAGAGGGAATATCAGTAGATCCAGCCAAAGTCAGAGATGTGCTTGAATGGCCAATGCCATTATCCGTCAAAGAGATACGCAGTTTTCTTGGCTTGACAGGATGGTATAGGATCTTTATCAAAAAAATTATGCTTTGATTGCAGCACCTCTTACCGACTTACTAAAGAAGCAGACTACTATTACATGGTCAACTCCCGAACAAAATAGCTTCGACCAATTGAAGCAATGTTTAGTATCAGCACCTATTCTGAAACTTTCCGACCTCAATAAGGAGTTCGAGGAAGTAACTGATGCCAGCATTCTTGCCTTGGGGTGTGTTCTTATGCAGGAAGGTCATCCAGTAGCATATTCTTCAAGGAAATTGAAGAGTCACGAAAAGAATTATGCCACTCATGATCTGGAGTTATTAGCTGACATCCATGCTCTAAAGCTTTGGAGACACTACCTGTTGGGAAATAAGTTTACTCTAGTAACCGATCATAAGAGCCTCAAATGGATTTTTTTTCCCAGAACGAGTTCAACATGAGGCAACGTCGACGGATTGAAGTATTGGAGGAATATGATTTTAAGATCAAGTACCGACCTGGAAAGAAGAATGTAGTTGTTGATGCATTCAATCGCAAGGCATTCCTTAATTCATTAATCTTGCAAAATCTATCAATAGCTAGATCTCTAGCTACAGAGGTGTCCATGCCAAACAACCTAATACTTGAGCTAGCTAGAGAGGAAGGATGCCATGATCTAGCCTATCAAAGGATGCTAAGGGAAGTCTCTATCAAGGACCAGGAACAAAAGCTAGAGGCTAAGTATCGTGAATTCTCTGTCAATAATGGACATGTCTACTATAGAATGAGAGCATGTATACGAACAAGCCAGTTATTTAAATAGAAGATATTGTGCGAAGCTCATGATTTCACTTTATCGGGACATCAAAGCTGCGAAGGATAGACAGAAGGCATACACGGATTTGAAGTGTCAAGATAGAATATTTGAGGAAGGAGACATGGTCTTCATTCATGTATGCCCAAAGAAGAGTTCTCTATCCTTAGGAGATTGCAGGAAGCTAAGTCCAAGGTATCGTGGACGATACAAGATCCTCAAGTGCTTAAGACCTAATGTTTATAGACTGCAAACTCCCTGAAAACCTAAAGGTTCATAATGTATTCCATAACAGTCTACTGAAGAATGAAGTATGTACCTAGCCCAAATCATGTACTTGATGACCAACAAGTTGTAATGCCTAGTCAAGGAGTCCTTGAACTAAGACCGGACAAGATTTTAGATGCTAGGGTGAGACAACTGAGATCCAGAACCTTGAGAGAATGCCTCGTCCAGTGGAAAGATTATCCCAAGGAGGATGCTACCTAGATGGATGAAAGCTCTCTCAATCTCGATATCCCCAGTTTATCTCGAGATGAGGACATCTCAATTCTTCTAAGGGGGAGAGAATGTAATATTTCCGCGTACCGCACGCCGTAAATATTGACTTTCCGCACGTCGTGTAAATCTCGTGCAAAGATTATCACTAGTGCCAGCAGCTAATCTATAACCACACGCGAGGAATGGAGACACTCCACCTTAGGAAAATAAGGTCGGGGATTCAAACCGCATAGCCGCGGGAAAACAGCCTCTTGGGAAGAGGTCAAGAGGATAAGATAATTACAAATTTTTTTATTATCTTCCCCAGCCGATGTGTGGCTGGGGGAAAGGGATGGGCTAGCATGAGGGAGGTGAGAGGGAGAGAGCCATGCAAAGGGCCACGTGGGGAGGTCCCCTCTCCCCCCTTGGACTATAAGAACCCCCTCTTGGGGGGGGGAAGAGAAGCTGTGAGAGAAGAGCTGGGAGAAGGACAAGGCGGCAGAGGGAGGTCGTGAAGGAGAAGGCGGCGTGAAGGAGGGCTGCCGTGTGGAAAGGAGGAAGACGTGCTGGACAAGCGTGAGAGGGAGACAAGGGAGAGCAAGGGGCCGTGCAGAGGTGGACGGGCCGTGAGAGGGAGGTGGAGGTCGCCGCCGTGTTGGAAGTCGCCAGCCGCCAACGTGCAGAGGGAAGCCGCCGTGCAGTCTGCCCAGCCTGCGAGCCGCCACAGCCGCCATCAGGTCACCTCAGTCCGCCGCCGCTGCTGGATAACGACCCCTTTCTCCCCCCTCGACGTCGCAGGCAGAAGCTTGGAAGCTTCTTAGAAGCTTCCTAATAGAAGCTTCTTAAGAAGCTTCTAAGGGGGGGCTTCCTTAACCCCCCTTCCCATGACATCTCCCCAAAGGTCCCGTCATACCCCTCCGCGAGAGTTTGAAGGGAAGAAAGCTACGAGCCTTTTCACCAATCACCCAATAAGTCCATCCCGGGACTTTGAGGAAGAGGAGGCTACAAAACCCCTTCCCACCAGTCATCCATGGGCCGGGATTTTGAAGAATAAGAGAGGAAGCCCATAAAGGCCCCTCCCACTAATCACTTACAAGGCGGGTCCTTGGATTTTAGGGAAGGAGAAGATGAACTCTAAAGCCTCCATTCTTGCAAGGCCCATTCGCAAGAGCCCTTTTCCGCGAACATCATCGAAAGGCCCACAAAATCCTTCCTAAACCCGGAATTTCAAGGTGGAATAAAGTTCTCAAACCTCCATTGTCCAAAGGACCTCATAAGAACCCTAAGGCCTTCCCAAGTCAAATTCCGCAAGTCGGAACTTCGGTCAAGGAAGCCATATCTCAAAGGAAATTGCGCATACAAGGGAGACGGACCAAGGTCATAAAAACTGCAAGCCAAGGCAAAGAGTTGAAATCCACAAAGGCTAACTGGAGATCGAATTCGCGATGGCCTCTAGAAAGATCACAAGGTGCGATGCGGGAGGTTCACCCCGAGCATACGTGGATATTTCCCGGAGTCCACAAGTCCAGGTTTTATCTATTTGGATTCCACACAGAAGTATTGAATTAATCATGATAACTTCCTGGATTAGGTGGCACTCATGCATGTCAAATGCAACTAGTCAAGTTAAATGCAATTGGAAAATGAATTGGCTATTTGAACATTTATTAGAAATAGCCTAAGATATGAAAATTTGATCATTGGTACGTTCAAAGGAATGGGTGAAAAGAGCATAAGGTGTCTATGCATTTGTAGGACCTTATCAGCAAGTTTCCTTTTTGTGTATTCAAAAGTGACGGGCCTAGGACAACTATTGCCTCATTTCAAGGTTGAAATTATTGAGGTACACCTTTTTTACTAGGCATGGAAAGATTAATGGCATGTCACCTTTTTAGATAAATCCTCCCTGTAATGATTCATGAGGGAAAGTTAACACCCATAAGACGTTATTCGAAAAGGAATAGAAGGCACGAAATTGATCTATGGACTTGCAAGAGGCATGATTAATTGAGGTAAGTCCTAGTAGGACCTAGGAAAGTTAGTGTCCGGATTATCAGGCATTTTTGCTTTGCCAAGGAAGGACAGGGTTATTGTGAACCATGTGATGCATAGAAGCAGTGAATCGCATGTTTACACGTATTGGTGTAGTTGTAACTGTTGTTCTCCATTAAATCTAGTTTATTACCTTTGGGAAAGGTTCATCCTTGTCGCAGGACAAGTATATTGTGTTGTCTAAATCACATAAACCACACGGGATTCATATGGGCATGGTTCAGACGATATGATAAGTATCCCAAGTGCTAACTAGGGTTTAGTGCGATAAGAATTCGACCTAGTTTTACACTGGTTGCCAAGACAAAACCCGCAAACCCAAAGATCTTACACACGTTCACGAAATGTCGATTCAATTGGATGTTCATGCATGAAATGATCTAAGGTTTTATCCCAAGGATCATTCGTTTAAAATGATGAAACTCCGACGGAGTTGCCTATTTTTAGGATCATGGGCCAACATAATTAGGAATGGTTTGGAGGATACCCTAAAACCCTGCCACTCGGCTAGAGGTAAATTCCGTGACCGAAAAACGCTAAACAATGGGTAGAATGATCCCGTGGAATGATGCAACGCATGTGCAAAAAGGTTGCAACATTGTATAAACTTGAGATTTGCCCACAAGAGAGTTTTATCATCTCTCGAAATGAGGTTGGCAAGTTATTGAAAGAATTTAACTTACAAGAGGATGGGTAATCATCCTGTTACTCACTTTTCTTGGGGGATAACTGCCAAGGAAAAGGAAAGGTTAGGTGTTTGCCTTGAAGCAAATGACCAGACAATAAACTAAAGCGACATGGTCGCTGGAATCTACCACAACAAGACCTAAAGTATTGGTAGGGTATGACCCTAACCCTAGAATGATAGGAATCTTGCCAAGTTGCAATTGATTCCGGATCGAATGCGGGTTGCATTCGGAGAAAAGGAGTCACTCCTTAACAGTTTGCCAGCTAAACGACCATTGGAAATTGATTGTGCTTGTAACAGTTTAGAAAGCACTGTTTGCATTGTTTGCTCAATGAACTAAAGGATGAAAATATATCTAAAGCTTCAGGTTGGTGCTTGAAGGGAGAGGCAGCTTCAGTTACCCCCGACTGCCTGCCTGACCCTAACCAAGGGGGTTGTTAACCGCGCCGGGAACGTGGACCGAACCCGCCGTGAGAGGTCTCTCCGTTGAGTTCTACTTGGAGCAGGAGGACGCTTGGGTGCCAGAGGGGGCTCTGGCTGTAAATCCCTCGCCTTCCGGGCCCTGCACAAGAGACTAACGTGACTCGGGATTGGATCTCGAGGCCCGCATACTAGTCTACGGGCGGAAACTTGGATTAGTGATCCCTAGTGGATTACTGGATAGCCTTCGGGCGGATTATGAATACGCCTACAGGCGGGAACTCCTTGTATTGCAAAGATAAAAGGATAAAATGATAATAAAGAAGTTGTTTGGCATTGTTTTCTTTATGTCCTGTGATAAGATTACGTGAAGGAACCAGTGCATAAGAGGGTTAATTCAAAGAAGCTGTTTGTATATGTCAAACTAATGTGGTAGGTAATTACAAACTAAAACAAACCGAGGAAAGTGCGGAGGATGGACCATGGGTCCGTCCTACGGATGGGTGGTCCCGGTTAGCCGGGAACTTTTCTCAAAGTCTTCAACGAACAGAGGATGATCGTCAACACCGAAACAAGTAACTAGAAAACCTTAATTCCGGTCGATCCTAAGTGGGAAACGGCCAGGACACTTCCGCTACGTGGCAGACTCGGGAAGACCTAGATCGCAAGTCCCGTAACATTCCATGGGAGTGCCGGGCGGAGCTTTCTAGACATCCTTCCCGATGGGCTGCTAAGACGTGTCCGGAATGATTCTAGTGGACACGTTACAATTAGGCATCAATATCCGAGAGAATGAGGAAAGAATCGAACTTTTGAAGGAAACCATGAATAAGAAAGATATTTTGAGGATTCTTAAGTCACCAGAAAATGCGGATTTGAGAGGTCTAACTCTCAAAGAGTTAGTGAAGGACTTAAAAGGCACGGTGAAAGCAAATGAAATTGTAGAGACATGTGATACTGTGGGTATAAGTCGAAAAGGTTATCGTGCTATCTCTGGATTATGGTTTAAAAATCTTAAACGCAATAGGGTAACTATATTTGGATTGCCCCGAGCCCTTGCAGTTTCGTCTGCAAGAATTGCCATGAATCGCAAGATTCCACATGTTTTTGGATATTACATTCACATCAAAGGTCTATGTCCTATGAAAAACAAAAAAAAAGGTAATTTTTTATTACAATGCATTTAACAATATATGGGTTGATCTAAAAAAGGTGCAAATTGCAATGGTTCACATGTATAAAATCACAATAGAAGAAAGTTATGGTGTTCTAAAGTTTGCCTTGAAGTTGGATGAAGCACAAATTCAAAAGGGACAAAAGATGGAAAGAATTAGCATTTGCCTCATGAATATGGCATTGGACCATAGCAATGGTGAGGGCCAAGCTCCATTGCATAAGATCCAATCCGAGATGGAGATTTGGTAGATTGGTGCAGCCCAGGTACCAATTGAAAATCATCAAAGGTTGAAATGGTTGTTCAACCATATAGGTATTCCAAATATCATTAAGTCTCAAAGTGAAGGTGAAATGTTGGTAGTTGATGGGGTTGGTAATTTTAATGTGGAATGGCATATGAGTGCTGATTTAAAAACTATCAAATGTATGCTTGGAATATGTAATGGTGCAAATGCAAAATATCCTTGCATTTATTGCATGGAAAGTATTGGATCCAAAGATTGGAGTAGTTTGCGACCAGTAAGAAGTGCCCCAAATAGAGACTCTATAGATTTGAGTAAATTTAAAAACATAGAAGACATCTGGAATCCCATTCTTTCAATCTCTCTTAAGAATGATCATATTTGTACTTTGCATGCAGAGATTAGAATAATTGATAAGCTTCTCATGTTGCATCTTGACTACGCATATTCCATTAAGCCATTATCTTTATCAGATGAGTAATTGATAAATGTGAGGCATTACTATCGAAAATGGGATTTCATGGGGGCCAAGTTCACTTGAGAAATGATCCAATACTTTCAAGAAAAACAAGAGATATCTTGGCCGATGTCTCTATGGGAGGCTCAAAAGCTAGACGATTCTTAGGAAACCATTCAGGAAAGCAGGTGAATGCGGCTTGGGAGTGTTGGAGAGAGCTATGTGAGATCACAACAAATGTGGCAAGCACGCCAAGGCTTGCGTTTCTTAGAATGGAGGTCTGGATACACCTTGATGTTTTTCTGAAACTCCTCAGGCAACATAAGACAACATATACATATGTGGAAGAGTTCAAAAGATCAATCACAAATCTTGTTCAGGCGATAAAAGAGGCATGGGGAGAAAAAGATATCACTTTTTATCTAGTAAAGTAACAATTATTTAATATGGGTTTATTTTGACAGGCTTTTCGATTGGTATAAAATTAGTGTTACTTTGTATTGCAGCATATTCTTCATATTCATGGGTCTTACTTTGTGGAGGAGGATGGCCCCTTAGCAACTTATAGTAACCAAGGCATGGAAAAATCCCACTATCAAGCACGCACAAGTTATTTTTGAAGCACAAGGCATGGGGGAGGAGTTACAAAAAGCAATGCTTTGGAGGAGCTATTCAATTGGTTTTTTCGACGACAACTTCAAAGAATGCAGATAAAAGACGACAATGACACATGAGCAATCGCACTTTTATATATAAGAAAGAATATATACAAAGCTAGCTTTCCAAAACTCTCACATTCTCTTCCTCCTCGGGAATCTTTCCTCTATAACGTAGAAAAAAATTTCTCTTGTAGCCAGCTATAGATTTTACATCAGTTCGGTTTGCAACCAAGGCGTAGGATGTGAACGCCAAAAAGTATCTTGCTCTAGAAGCAAAGTAATCTGGACCGTAGCCAAAAATCCTAATTGATGTAGTCTTTTCCAAAAACATTACTTTGTGGGCATTATATTGTAATCTTGAGAAACCTAGAAGCCTTGTAAGAGCTTTAATACAAAGTATGGGCCATGCTGCATCCTCTGAGAAACTACTATGAAGTACTAAAAAGGAATCAGGGTCAATCCTAGCCAAGTAGTGGCCGAGTGCAATGTCTTTCAATGTACTACCACCAGCTCTCAATCCTTTGCCATGTCCCAAGAAGTTATCTGAATCAGCAATCTCCAACTGCAAATAAAACCCATATTGAATGAGCGTGAAATGCAAACCTACCAATGTGTAAAAGCAAATTCAAAATTATCTTACCACTTGGTTTTCATCGTACTCCAATTTAACTGGATTCCATAAATTTATTGATGATTATGTCTCATTGGTGTTAATCAATTCTTTAACGTATTCAGACTCCTCTCTTCCAAAATTGGAAATCCCAAGTTGGCTTTGAATTCGATCGAAGTCCTCATTAGTAATACTCAACTCTTTCTCAGCTTCTTTGACCTTTTCAAAACAAAGAGAGAGGGCCTCACCAGCATCAATAAACTTATCGTCTAGAGTTTATTTATCAAGTTTGAGTATCTCTTCCTTTGATTCATTCTATGTGTCAATTATCCCATTTGTAGCATCAGAAGCCTTTGCAATAATTGCTAGACAATAGTCTTCCCTAAGATTGAAAAGTTTTTGAATATCTGACAGTAAAATGTACTCCTTCTCCTTGAAAGGTATAGATGGTAGAGAAGGAACAGTATGGTGAGAACTCTCATCAATTGCAAGGTTTGTATCTCCTTGGCTCTCCTCAATGATAGTCTCAGCTTTGAAGTGAGCAACATCCAACTTCTCAGTAATAGAAGCCTCAAAATCTACATCTACAACCTCCTCTGTTTCCTTTTCATCTGCCAGATCATCTAACATGCAAAAGCTAGCAGACTTTGCTCCTTCCAACTGTTGCTCATCAGCTTTCAGAGGATATTTGACAAGGGTGAAAACAATAAAAGCAGCAGATTTTGTCATCATCTTGCAGTTCTTGGAATGAGTGGAGCACAATATGTCTCTTGCATAAAACCTGTCCAGAGAGTGGACACCACACTTCTTAGTAAACACTGACTTTTCATTTCCTGTTGACCCAATGGGAACATGGACATTTTCATTTGTACCAACTTCAATAGAAGGACTTGCTAGATTTTCAAACTCCAAAAATTCCTCCAAAATATATTTTTTACAATATTTCAAAACACTGTCAAGGTCCCAATCAGGATTAAAAACATTCTTCACAACTCCATAGAAAGAGAGATCCATGCCATTCTGAAGGATAAAATCAAGAAGCCTCTCTGATGGAGTGACATCAGTAAGCTCTGATACTCCAAGACCTCTCATTGCCGACTTTCGCTTCCTTGGAGATGTGCTTGGCATTCTGACACTGGTGGCAGAGCATGGAGAAGAAACTGAATGCACAGGCTCATCACATGTTGAAGCCCTTGAGCCTTTTGAAAGCCTTCTTCTTTTCCCAGTTCTTGGCAAAACCTTGGAGCCTAGCAAATCTGTGGGTTCAGACATGTTTCCAACTTGTGCTTGATACGACACGATAAGACTCAAACGCTAGACACGGATGTTCATACTCACGCCGTATTGGTAATGCAAACCAGCAACTTTAAGCAAAGGGCCGCAACCGTAACGACGCGAGAAGGCAGAGCCAAAATCAGTGATCAAGCACCCTCGTGCACTATCAGGTTAGGAGGCACGCCGAAGGAAGACTCAAAAGAACAAGAAAGCCCAAAACAATGCGAACAGGCGAAAGCGCAAAAGAGGAACACTCGCTCTTGCGCTGTATTAGGAGAAGAAACAGTGGTCCACAAAGAAAGCGAAAAAAGCCGTACGGATGAGGGACCTTATGTAGGCACGCAATAATGCCACCTAGCACTAGCCATTGGGCTTCGACATGTGGTAGTAGCCATTGGGCTTCGACACCTGGCACTAGCCGTTGGCCAACACGTGGCCGACAAACATGTGGCAAACACGTGGACCGATCGTTAGTCGACCCGTGGCATATGGACGATAGGCGGACACGCGGCACAATCAGTGCGAGACACGTGTCTGATACGTGTCATGGTTGACGAGGGTATATAAGGGGTTATTTTGCTTATGTGTACACTTTACATTTCTCGAGCTCTCGTGCCTTGCTTGGCGATACGGTGTGATCCCAATGTTGCGTCTACTGCGTTTCTGTTCTCTCGCGTCGTATCGGTTCCCATCCTCGATTCAGAGCGAGTGTGTCTCTTTGCTGATTTCCTCACTTCGGTGGTCTTTAGTCGGTGCACCGATACGGAGCGAGGACGTCCTTCCGTAGTCTTTGCAATCTCCATCTCGCGCCATATCGGCCTTCTTGTTCTCGTCTCCAATACGGAGCGAGGGCGTCCTTCCGTAGTCTTCGCAATCTCCATCTCGTGCCATATCGGCATTTTTGTTCTCATCTCCGATACGACGCGAACGTGACGATTGGTTTGTTTTGTTTGTTCCTTCTTGCGCCGTATTGGGCCTCCTGCATTGTTGTCAGATTTTCGAGAAAGTTCCTATATCACTTTTTGTCTTTCTGGCTCTTCTATTTTCTCCTCTGTATGGCAAGGACAAAGCAAACTGCAAGAAGAGTGTATGTGGATAGGAAGGACAGTGGGGGTAGAAGAAAGTTACAATTTGATGAATCTAAGGAGGAGCCCTCTTCAAATATTGCTGAAGCTAGGCCATCAGAGGCCCCAGAGCATTTTGCCACAGAAATCCCCCCTACACCAGGTGTTGGCCTAACATCTTCCATGGAGTTAAAGCATTTCAATGCAGTCAATGTTTCTTCTCCTGAAGTTGAAGAAGCAAAGGGTGAGATTTGCCCTGTGAAGGATTCATCCCCTCCAATTGCACCTGAGCCTACATCTACTGAAGCCACTGAGCCTCCTAAGCCACAAAAGAGAAAGAGAAAGTCCCGGTTCTTCTACATGCAGAGGTGTTTCAGTGAGATTAGAAAAGCCCAGAGAGCTACAGAGCACGTGATTCCAAAGGCTTCTTTCATAAGAGTTGTTAAAGAGATCTCTGATATATTGTCTCAAGTGGCAACTGTCTCTGGTCTAAATAAGAAGTGGCAACTCTCATCCATTCTTGCTCTACAAGAGGCCGCAAAAGATTTTTTTATTGATTTCATGAACGATGCTTACATTGCTGCTGCAGATGCTCATAGGATTACCCTTATGAATAAAGATTTCAACATCATCAGTAGAATCAAGTATAGGTTCGATAAAGTGTTGAGACCCTTGCCTTCCAACGATCAAAAAACCCTTGAAATCCTTAACATTCTCCCAAAATTGTCCAGGAAAGGGAAAAGGCTAAAGGTTGAGGATGTAACTCACCTTTACTCTACAAGGGGTGCCACCCAGCAGGAGTCTATCTTGAGTGAAAAAATTCAGGAGGTGTTGGAAACTGAAGACGAAGTTTACAAGAGAAAAGCCGCATCACTTGCTCCTATCAACAACGAGAGGATGGGTAAAGTGTATGGGCAAATACTTGTGAATGTTTCTGTGGAACCTGAGGAGGAATACCTTAGTGTATCTCCCAAGGACAAGCCCATGTTGGAGAAAAGGGATGTCCAACTATCTGACTCCGTTGTTTTTTGTTGCATAAGGTAAGGCTTTTTTTTTTTTTTTTTCATAAGGTAAGGCTTATAGGTTCAAGTATATTTTATATGTAATTTGTATTGATTTTGATTGATTCAAATAGCTTTTGCTATTGACTACAGGGCATTCATCTCCTCTCTCACTCTCGATATTTGTAGAACCATATATATTGTTGATCCACTTCTCTTCGTGGAACTATTTGCAAGATCTGGGTCTAATATTGCACCATTCTTTCGTACTTTCGATAGTGTGACAAATTACTACATCTTTTTCCCTTATGTAGAAAGGTATTTTTCTTTTCTATAGAGGAAAAATTATATTCATTTGCTTTCACCCTTCTACTCACCTCTATTTTGAATTTGCAGAGGGCATTGGAGTCTCATCTATATTAACTATCTTACTAGAGAAATTATCTCTATGAACTCTCTCAGCGGTGTTCATGGCCAAGCACGAATGTATGTTGAAAGAAAATTACTTGCTTTGATTATATTTACAAAAAATATTTTGAACTTACAAAGCTTCCTTTTGCAGTGCTGGTAGACTTGTTTCTACATTTTTGGATACTACATATGAGGATCTTGCTGATCCTCAAAAGCCTTATACGTTTCTTCTACAAGAAGTTCCATTGCAAAGCGATGCGCATTCTTGCGGATGGAGAGTTATATCAAATATTTGCAGAACAGTGGATTCAAAGTTGTTACAAATAGAAGGAGTGAATGTAAGTTAATTTCATTTGATTTTTGTGTAACCCTTATCATGATTTCTTTTCACTAACTTATAACATTTATTCTTACAGTGTAGAGACTATCTTGATTCATATGTTTGGTGGATAAGGGAGAGATGCATTGAGCTGATTTTGGACAAGGCAATCACACCATATGATCCTGACTCTCCTCTTCCTCCCAAAACTTCAATGGCCAAGGGCACAAGCAAGGGAAAGGGCAAGGGAAAGGGTAAAGGCAATGGTAAGGGCAATGGCAATGGCAAGGCCAAGGCCAAGGCCAAGGCCAAGGCCAAGGGCAATGGCAATGGCAATGGGACCATTGCTGCAGAGTCTTAAAAAAAAGGAATGCCAATGCTTTCTCCTCTGAAATTTGATCCATCCCCTCTTAAACCCCAAGAAAAGAGAGTACATGTAAAGGTGAAATTATTTCAACAATCAAAGAAAGGCCCTGTGAGAAAAAACATCTTTGAAGAAATCGATAAAGAAGCCACAAAGCCAACAAAGGAGAAGGCAGCAGATAAAGAATCAAAAGAGCAAACATAAGCATACACAAGCCTTATTATTTTGGCTTTGTACATTTATATGACATTTTTGTATCTCATGATGTAATGAACTTTTTCACTTATAAATCGAATGTAATGTACATTTTATTTATATACATTCGAAAGGCAACTTGCTTCATGATAGCTTATGAGTTCCCACTAAAAAATATCTCAAGGATAGTCTATTAAGATAAATTCCTGCAAAGTTTTCATTATCAAGGCTCAAAACTCACAATTGTGGGAGACAAACAACTCGTATAAGAGAAAGAGCACTCGGCTCTTTTACCAATTGTTACGCCATTCACTTTGAACTTATATCTAGGGGATGTATTGTCTAGCAATTCCAAGGTATCCCTCACATCTTTCAGACTCCAATTGGAACTAACATTCACCTTCTTTACTTCTTCATGCGGCAAAACGTGCACCGCAAGTTTATATGGTGTGCAATCTGTATCGGAATCCAAGGAAACCCAAATACCCAATCTTAGTTTGTATCTCCTGTAATCAAAGCCCAAAGCGAGAGTTTGGCGAGGGATACTGTAAGCCAAAGCCAAGGATTGAGGGCATGCAATGCACCTCAAGATATCACCCTTATGGTTGCACTCTGTAGATTTCCAAAGCATCCCTATAGTGTTGTCCAAATCCTCTTCCGAAAAGTTTCTACTTAGACAGGATACCTTCGTTCTTTGTAAATTTGCTGTTTTGAAGCAAGCCACGAAGATATGGAGGGGTACAAACCATGATAAACGTATTCTTCTTGAGATCCTTCCAGCTGTCATGGACTTTTGAATATCCTGAGATATTTTGAATTTGAAACTCTGCACCGTTACCTTGTCAGGAATCTCCCAGTTTAGAGATGAAAGGCTTGGCAATGGCAAATCTTCGATATACCCATACCTATCCACTTTAGAGGGAACCACTTATACTGTGCATAATATATGAAAACCTTGCATTCACTAAAAAAAGACACAGTTTGATCGGCATAAATAATGTCTGCCAATACCTTATGAATGGCATGGAAAGTCCCACTTAGGCTTTCCACAGGTTGCCATTGACGAAAAGATATCTGCAATGACGAACCGGTTGTTAGAACTTGCCTAAATGGAAAAGAATTATATACATTATTCAACTAATAACTTACAATGTGTTTGTTGGGGAACACGTTCGTTTGGAGGCAAGTGCATATCCTTGGCCATGTAAACATGTTGCACCTTGACAAACCACCCTTCGAGCATAATTTTGAAGGTAATGATACGCCCCTTCCAGTGATGTTTTATATCACCTCGTTTTCTTCTTTTCACCTTATGAGAGCCCTTGTAAGATGGCAGCATGGTAACCCAATCGTTTATAGTAAAGGTTTTGGGCTCCCAATTTCCATCTACTCCCTGGCTATAGACTATGCAAGAGTGTATTAAACGAGAAGGGTGCCTAGAGGAAGCCATGAAAAGAATGAAAGTGTAGAGAAAGAAGCTCAAAGAGGGGTGAATGAACTAAAAAGTAGCGCCAAGAACACAAATGAGTATGTATTGGGCGCCAAAAAGAATATTGAAAGATCTCCCGACTTTCAAAAAACTCATTATTAATTTCATCACATCTCTGTCACATATTTTGTCAGATTTGTAAGTAAATAACGTCTTTGGGACTCCAAAACATGTCAGACTTTAGGGATTTTGGCTTAAAAAGAAGAGAGAATCACGAAATGGACTCCACTATCTCTAAAAAAGAGGAGACAAGAATACCATATTATTGCACACGTGGTAAACTCTCTTTGGCCCTTTCCTTAATCCCATGATTAACAAAAGTGCATTTTTTGAAGCGTTTTTTGCTCTAATGAGACTTGGGCCAGAGGGAGGGAGTGCTTCAGGGTCAGGGGGATGTTGCAGAGATACGGAGGCAGTGAGCCCCCAGTCGACTCGGGATTCAGGTACTACTCCTTGCTCTTGTGGCGATTCCAGAGAGCGTGGCTTAGGTGGTTTCTATGGAGGCACGGACGCGGTGTCTCCGTCTCGTCGTTCTACTGGAGTTGTATCACCTCCAAGTTTTGTCACACCTATGGGGACGTCTACTCCAGTTACTCTGGCTTTTGCTCAACCGTCCACAGGTGGCACCCCTATGGTTGCTACACCGATAGATACGACCCCGATCGGTACACCAGATGTACAAGGGTCTCTTGGATATTCCCAGGAGCGTGGTCGCAGGTGGGAGAGGACCCATCTTAGGCATACCCTAGAGGGATATGCCTATCTTGTCGATGATATATCAAGAGCCATCATCATAAATGATGAGGGGAGGAGGGTGATGGCTCGTATGAGAGAGTTGTGCCAATAAGTTTTTCGACACAATGTCTTGGATCATTGAAAAAACATACCGGAGGGGAGCAAGGAATAATAGTAGCATCCTTGAATGAGGAATTTTCGATTCCAGCTACAACAGATAGGTTTTCTACGGGCTAGATGATGGAGTGCATGCGTACATATATATCACACAAATGATCGGATGCATGCAAGGCACTCAAGAGTGGGGCTGCAAAGCCCGAGTGGCTAGAAGCAAATGACTGGCGCTAACTAAGGGAGGAGGCTACAAATTCTCTAGGACGTTGGAGTCAGCAGCGCGAGGCGGCGAGGGCACGACTAGAGGCCGGAGTGGTCCATCATCTTGGGAGTGGTGGCCACAGGACATATCTGGAGGACTTTGTAAGTTTTTCTTTTGTTTTGCTTGCTTATTTTTTTGCGATATCCTTTGTACTGACAATCATGTTTCTAACTGTTAGTATTTTTTTTCCTTTGCAGCACTCCATTACAAATAGCAATCCGACCGGCCTTGAGACTCGATATGCAGAGAGGCATGGTCTTACTGCATTGATCGACTGATTGTATAGATGCGGCAGCCTTGTAAGTCGCTCATCTTTCTTGTCCGTAGTCACCATTTTTAATTAGAATGCATTATTGTATGGTGGACTGATGTGTAGTTGTTTCTTTTTTTGCACAGTCCGTTCCGAGGATGTGTAGCTCGCCCTTGGATCCCTAGAGCTCGCACACCCTTCTTTTTTAGTCGCCTGATCTGTGTACACATTTTCTTTGTAGTAGTGATATCTTGCCATGATTGTACCAATCGCTTTCATTATGCGATCATGTATTTATTTCATGTATCAATGTTATGATTTAAGTACACTTTGTCTTTATTTACACGAGCATTGTACACAGTGTAGAAACTATTTTTTTTCCTATTACCGTCGCTATTAGCGTCACAAATTTACTGCACGTTGTCATAGATTTCATGTAAGGGCTGCTGAACACGGAGTTCAAGTTGCAACAAGTGAAGAGACTAACAAGAAGAAATCGAATTTTTGATGCCAAAGTTCACTATATTCCTTGTCAAGAGAGTTACATGAGGTTCACGTTCAGAAGAATCTGAAGTATCACTTATCCAGCTTTGCATCTAGGTGTTTGAGTTCAGTTTTTCCTTTGGCACATAGACTTGTTATAAATCTGTTAGGTAGTAGTCCCTGAACCTTGCTTGGCAACAAAAGAAGAGCCATCACTGCAGGAGCCACCATCACAATAGCAGCTATTCTTTTTGGTGTCTTTAAATATGCATCAAGTGTCACAAGGCAACCTTGCTTGGATTTGCTGAGGGTATCTTCACTCGAGAAGTTAGAATGAGAAGCACTCCCTTGCTTGGATTTGCTGAGGGTATCTTCACTCGAGAAGTTAGACCAAATGCAGGACGGTCAAAAGCAATAACTTTTGCTTTGAGAATCTGGGCCAAGTGCTTCTCGACTCTCTCCCACGAAAATAATGAGGCTCCAAATCCATGAAGAAGAATTGCAGGAATTTTGACTGAAGCATGGGCCTGGGCTGCTTTTCTCTCTGCTTTATCCACAGGTTGGCACGTTTGTAATGCATTTGGGCTCCGTGGAACTCTGCAAAACGGCTATCCGGATCAGCGAGATGCCACGGATCAACAAGCTTGTCCTGATCGATGTCAGCAATCTTCTTCTTCTTCACCACTGGAGTTTTCATGACACGGACCTTGTATGGATCGAGGGGCAAGCCTGTATTCCAGGAGTCAAGGGATCCCGACAGGGCAGCATGGAATCACTGGAGAGTGTGATAAAGGAAGCGGGAAGAATAGGCGAAGGCTCTGTGAGACCAAAAGAAGCCTCGTTGTAGAGCCTCTGCACTGCCATGCGACATTAAGGTGAAGCACTGAGAATCTCTTTAGGGAGGACTGGCATCAAGAGGTCATCTTCGAGCATCCTCCTAAAAGGAGCTTGCCTGGCTCGCAACCTCCTCCTGAAAGAAGGAGATCTTTGGCTACACTTGAAAGCTATGGAGGAACCCGTGGCTTGCTCTTTTCATCTTGTTTCTTGCTGACTCAGGGGAAGAGAGAAGACGCAGCTATGCAGTGCATCTGTTAGAGGTTGATCGGAGGCGGCTGACGAAGGCGGGGATGTCAGGATGATCGAACGCGTACGACGGCTGGCGATGAGATTGGGAGCGATGGGCTATGGCAACAGGGTGGAGATATCAGCCACAAAGGAATGATTCATAGCAGAAACTTCCAACCGGGGTTTTTTTTGTGACAGCAAGAGCTTGACGAATTGGATTGTCCCCAAACTCCATGTCCAGCACACTTCCTGATGACAGAAGTCAAGAGAAGAAGGCGAGTCGTTCTGGGACATTGCGAAAGCCCTATCCTCCACCTTCAACCTGCGTATTCCCTTCCGATTCACAGACGGCCCCCAATAGATAAGGCCCCAGTAGGCTTGAGTTGGGTTGTACTGGTAGAAGAGATGATTCCTTCCATTATAGTACATTGGAACATTCGGATCGTTCATCCAGTCGCTCTCCGGCTGGAAGTGGAAGGAAGTTCGGAGGGAGGTCTGAGCAGAGGAGTTCCATGGGAGTAAGTCCTGCCATCAGGGCAGAAGATAGTGGGCTCTGTGCTTTTGGGCTGATAGAAGGGGACCGGCTGGCCATCATTATCAGGAGGGCGCTGGGAGTGGAGACCATTGCCCGATTTGGGAGAGGAAGGCCTCACATTACCAGGGGCAGGAACTGGGGACAGGAGCTTCACTACGAGGGAAGACAGAAACAGCAAGAGGAGGAGGGCGCACAGGGCCGCTTTGAAACGAGAAGGCTGAGGTTTGTTATCCCCCCTCCTGAGACAATGATCTGGGTCTCCTTCCTCTACTTGACGGAGCAAAAGCGACTTGCGGAGAGCTTCCCCATCTTCAGAGGCCATGGCTAAAAATGCGGATCTCCCCCCAGCTCCTCTATTTTTAGTTTTTCTTTTCTTGTTCACCGCGTGTCACAGTGCCAAAAATATCCAAGGAGAAAATAGAGCCTCCCAGCATCATTCATTAAAATCAGCTCTGTTCCTGATGATAGCTGAAACAGCTGGTGTTGACAGCAGCCCATTTTGCCCAACCTACACTTGGCTCACACCATTTGCTGCACTTGAAAACAGTAACCTTTTTCCTCAACCCTGAAGTTTCTGGTTTTTGACCTTCATACCGAGATGTGTGGCATGTGGTGACCTTAAAGACTGTCATTGCACACGAAACTAGAACAAATAGCAGCAGGACAAAGATCCTTTGGCATCAGTTTTTCATATTTCTCTAATACACACACATCATGCATCCAAACAAAATCATACACATGCACTAAGGGAATATGTACACTGGATGCAGATTATCGAAATGCTTCACACAAACAATGAATCACATGCAGAAAATAACACAAATGCACAACAAAAGAAATGGAGGTATATACGACTCGGATGCGCAGCAACACGACAACGTGTCATTATTGGCATCGTTATTAGCGTTGCAAAGCATCGTTATCAGTGTCGGTATCAGCGACACTGATACTGATGCAAATAGCGACACTGATAACGACGGTAATACCGACTGTTCTATGGCATCACCAATAATGACACTTTTAGCGACAACGGGGGCAAATTTATTTATTTACATTTTCGTCACTTTTAACATCGGTATAAGGCCTGTATATTGTAGTGCTTATCTTTGATTCTTTGGTTATTGAAGGCATAGCTTCACCTGTTGTAGCTACATGCACCTCCTCTCCTTCAATGTCCAAGCCCCCACTTCTTGTCAATTGTAGACAATTGGTCATTATGTACTTCAAGAGCTTTGCTCTTATATACCAAACGTGCTCACTTGTATAGCAATCCCTTGTAAACTGTCATACATTTGGAAGAAAATATTTTTAGTTCATTGTTATTTTTTACAATGGACTATTTTGCAATAAAACTCTATCTTAAAGTTTAGTATGTCTTACATTACCTTTATAAGTTTATCATCATTGAGATAAATAAACTGAACCAATCTTATGGCATTTACAATTACTCTCCAACCACAAGAGTAACTATCATCTTGATGAGGGCACTGCAATCAACAAGAGTAACTTGTTTATTGTAGTTTTTAGAATAATTTTATAAGTATGTTCCAATCATATTAATCAAGAACTTACTGCAACTTTTCTATATTGCATTGTTGCAAGTAAGTTAGAATGCATGGGAGGCCTTTTCTCTAGCACTTCAATCAATCTTTTGCAAACTCTATACCAAAAAGGCAATAAAATTTAGAGTTATTACAAAAGAAAGATCAACATATTTAGATTACCTGCAACAAAAAGATCAAAATATCAAGGAGACCCTAGATTATATAGCTTACAACTTGGCATTTCCATGGCTTCTTTTTATAGAATTGATGAGGAAGCATTGCCTCTCCACACAGTCTATTCGAATTAGGCTACAATGAGGGCTAAAAATAAAAATATTTCAATAATTTAGCAAAACAAGATCTCATAAAATCTAAAAAAATATCAAATTACTTACGTTTCATTGTATGGAATTAGAATAAGCTCCAAAGATTCAAAGTCAATTGATTTGAACCAATGGTCAAAGGCACTTGCATCAAGCTCACTCCTGATATAGTATGAGATGGATGGATCAAGAACCTCAATCTTTTGTTGTATATCAAAGGGGAGCTCATGCATTACACACCTAGCAAAGGAATGGAGATACTAAGCATCAACATGAAAGTCTATTGCTAGAACCCCTAAAAATAATATATTTTAAGATATGGACCATTTGGATTATCCAATAAGAAGGCTAGATGTTGGCATCCATGGAGGGTGAATCTTCTCTCTCCAAAACTTGGGTGTTTGATTTAAAAAAGGGTAGTGGTGGATTAGAAAAATAGAGAACAAATAGTACAAAATATTTAAGTTTGTCTCACCTCATATTCTCTCCTTTTTTGGAAAATTTTTAATTTTTCCCCCTCACAAAATCACTTTGACCCAAAATTTGAGTAGTAGACCATTTTCCCTCTTTTCTCCATTCTAGTCAATTTTTGTCTCCATTGAAGCTCTTTGGTGAGAGTAATTAGGGTTTTGAGCATTCTTCTTACCTCTTCACTTTCTTCTCCTTGTAGCTCCAGAATTTGGGTAAAATACAAGTACCCATCTCTCTAACAATCATCTCACATAAGATGGGACCTTCCAACCCCACAAGGTTGGGTTATATGTGATCATACTCCTTCTCTAGGCACGTGAAATTTTTTGTCTTAGAGTCCCACTAAGCTTCCTTGAGCCTCCACTTTCATTCTACATAAAAGTATCACACTTGGTTCAATGAGAGTAAGAAATAAGGGGGAGTAGGAATCTCAATCCCTTTGCCTATAGGGCATAGTCTCACCCTAGCCGCCTAAAATGATAGTGAGCTAATTCTAGGATTGGACCCTAGTCAGCCACCATTGCCAACCCTATCAGAGAATCCTCCCAACTTATTGAGACCACCCACCAGCCATAGAATGGATTCATTGGGAGTATCCATCCTCCCACTCACCCACACTGAAATGGGAATTGCTTAGTTTCATTATTTATAAGTAAACTCCTTGGTAGGCACTATGAATAAGGGTCATTGGGGATCAATGCCTATTAATTCTAATCTCCTTATGTGTGCATTTTAAGTCTTTGAAAATTGGAGTAACTTTTCAAAAAGAAAATTTTGATTAACCTTAAATATATTTGAAAATCTCTCTATATACCAATAATATCTATTCTATCAATAATCTTTGATTAACCATCAATCTATGAGAAAACGCTTTCTACATATCAATAATCTCTATTCTATTTAAAATAGTTTATATTAGTGTTGGTACATCTCATATTCATTTTAATAGTTTTGCAAAATCATATCATCCAAGTGATTATCCTTTATCAATATTTGTATGCCTATCCATAAATGGGACATTAGTAAGAGTTTGAGGTCACTTTTTGGCCTTTTGGTATGTAGAGAGTGTGTGTGCTCTACCAATGAGGAGAAGACTTATGTTATTATAGAAAATTTCTTTTCAATATCATTTTGGCATTTTTTTAAATAATTTTGGTATTTTAAAACTTGTTAGTTTTATTAAAATGAGTCGAGTAATTGTCACTTTCTTAGTAGTAAAGTGGATTAATTATTAGTTTCATTGAGATGGGTTGGAGAGATTTTCATAATGTTTTACTATCACATTTCAACCATTTTTCTTATCAAAGAAAAAATAATATGTGAAATCCTCTTGTGTGAAATATTTCAGTGTTCATTTCCTCCTCTCTTTCCTCCACTCAGCAGTCCTTGGAGTTCCTCCTTGTTCTCTCTCCACTTTGTCACACATTTCTGCTCTCCATCTTCCTACTCCATGGCAATGTCATCTTGGTGCAAAAAACCTAGTAGTTCAATTAAGTCCTTAGTCATTTATAATACATTTGATGAGTAAGACAGGTGGGTTTCCTTGACCATAACAAAGGGAAGTTGGATAACCATGCAGCAAAAAAATCAAAAGAGATCCTTGACAAGCAAACCATTCTTATCATGCTTGAAGGACATGGTAATAGATTTTAAGCTTGATGACTCCAAGAGGACAATCAAAGATGTGTGTGTGTAGCATAGTTTCATGCATTAGGAGCTTCACCTTGAGCCCAATGCCTCTAATTTTTCTCTCCATAGACCCAGTTATTAGTGTAATCTTGTTGCGTTTACTTTCTCATATGAATGAAGGTGCATGTTTCTTATTCATCTTGCAACTAATAAGACCATTTGATATTAATAAACTTGTATCCATCAAGTCTCAAGGAGTAGTAGCCAAGGGAATGTATGGTAGATATTCTAGATGTCATTTACATATCCATTGGTGATGAGCTTGTAAACAAGGGGAAATATAATTACCTGAGAAAAATAGGGAAAATACTAGCTACACGGCGGCCAAGTATATAAGATGTATAGGGTTTCATTTTTTCATCAATCAATTAATACAATAACGCTTCCATCTTCATATTCTTCTCCTTCAATTTTCATGGCTTCCTCTCCCTTGTCTCTCCTCTTCTTGGCATTCTCTCTCTTCTTCTTATCTTTCTCTCTCTCCTCTTCTTTCTCTCTCTTCTACTCATTCTCCCTTCCCTCTCAACCTCCTTCATGAGAGCCTCAATCTTTGATCATCTCTTCTTTCTCCTTCCTCATATCTAGTTACTTTTTTTTAAGACCCTATTCAAATAGGTGCAGCATGGATAGGTGTTGTAAGGAGCAGTGATGTAGTACCACACAAGGGTACTAGTAGCTTTCTTGAAGGACCACACAAGCTATGGCAAGAGGCTTGGACAAATTTGTAGCAAGGGGATAAAAATGGATGTTCATTTCTAACCCCCAATCAAATTTTAGAGGTAAACTTGCCAAGAAGGACTCTCAAGAGTAAGTAAGGGCTTTAGTCACGGTCACTTTTGAGAAGAGGTGTTCTCTTTCTTCATGAAACAACACTTCCGCACACTCCACTACAGTTGCTCTCTTGTTTCAAATATGGTCCCATCATTTTTTCTACATTGTTGAGTCAATCATTTTCTATAGTGTTGAGACTGTAAGTTCAGGAATCGACCTAGCTACTCTCCTATAACCACAAACAACAATGCAAGATCATAGCACAATCTGAGCATAGTGCATGATGCAAAAGGTAGTGAAGTTGGAGAGTAGGTCAATAGTGTGCCAACAATAGTTAGCAACAAGTATCACATCTTCCCCATATGGCGCATCAATATAGTCACTTGACAGATCCAAAACTTGAGTGGCTTCAAGCATAGCATGAGTAGATAGATTGAATCACAACTTCTTGTCTTGGTAGTCCTCCCCCTATGATTGGAGTGTAGATCTTGTTTCTTTCCTTACAGCAATTCTTGCTATTAATTACTAGTCCCTCTTGATTACCAGACCCTAAAGGGATAAGTGAAAGACAAAGTAAGAAACTCTACTTCTAACAAATCAGAGTTAGGCTTTAGGGTATAAATAAGCTAGAATTGGTAAGGTCATGCCCTTTGCAACATTGCACAAAACTAGGGGAGATCAGGGAGCCTGATGCATAGATGTGATCTGCAAATGGCTCAAATCTTGGATCTTGCAACTATTAACAATGGTCTAGCTATAACAAGCCACTACAATCAATACCTCAATAGAAATAGGTGATGTCGTAGTGTCTCTTGTAGTGCATGAAGACACCACACAGTTTGTTAGCAAAAGAAGGGAAAAAATGTAAGAAATTTGATAAGGCTTCTAAAGACCTAGATCTTGAGGCCATTTTTTCAAGGCTAGAAGCTCAATCAGATCAAGTCAAGTTGAAGAAGAAATCTCTAGAGTTGTACCTTTGATATCTTCTTCAGAGACTTCTTCTTCATGGGACCTTTACACCCTGCCATAGCTAGTATTCCAAGTACTGAAGATGAAGCAGAGAAAGCCATGACAACACCCATTTTCAAGGGAAGACCAAGTTCTAAGATATATGAAGAAATCTTGGCCTAGTACTCCATGGAAACTCCAAAATAAAGCTTGCAAAGGGGAGGTTGTCTATTGATCTATTGTTACCCTATGCATGAATGGTGGAGCCATGGAAGGATTTAGGCACAAATTGTTAGACAATATCTACTTTTTGTAGGTGTAGCATAGTAAGGCATTGATCAAGAGTCAAGAAGCTAATTTATTGCGGCTTCAATCACAAATAGGAGATAGTCCACTTGAAGACCAGCAATTTCATGGTAATCCACTTCGATCTGGTTTGCACATCCAAGATTTCTACTACTATTGTACAGTTGTGAACTTGAGGTTCACATCAAGCTCAAGGGTGGATTGATGATGGTAAGGCCTCGATAGTTGACACTCATGTTGCATCACAAGGCTACTCAAAGAGACTAAAAGGTGGTGGGTCCATTGGAAGAGAAGACATTCACATAAATCACATGGAAGATGCCAAGTGCTTAACTCTCCGAGTTTGCAAAAATAATATGAGGAAGAAGCTTGGTGAATGGTGGTGAATCCAAACTATTGTTGCCCAAGGTTGCACTAATGCTAGCAATCATTATAGTACAATAAAAGTTTTATTCCCAAACTTCAACATGTATAGATCTAGATTTGAGCATTCAGTATTGTATCTCTTCCATTTTCTTTCAGTCATCTGTCAGGAGTCTAAGATCTTGCTGAGTTAAAAGGATGGTGTGAATACTCCATGGCACTTGGAAATTATCACTTGTTGCAGAGTCACTCTTAATACATTTGCAAGTGATTGGTCAATGCTATGGAGACTAGATGGCAATTCTTTTTACTTCTTAATTGAAGTGATGAGAATTTTTGCTTTTTTCTATCTCAGTATTTTGTCATTTGATCATTATAGACATCATTGGAAGTGAGGCCATCCTAGAAGTACATTGATTCCTTGGTGTATTTCCTTCTTCTATAGGTGCAAGTGATTGGTCAATGCTATGGAGATGAGACAACAATTCTTTTTACTTCTTAAGTGAAGTGATGAGAATTTTTGTTTCTTTCTATCTGAGTATTCTGTCATTTGATCATTATAGACATCACTAGAAGTGAATCCATCCTAGAAGTACATTGATCCCTTGGGTGTACCTCCTTCTTCTATAGGTGCAGTATAGGGGACTTGCTTGAGCTTGTTTTCTTTGGGTTATCATCAACTAAGGCAATGCATAAGTAGACGTAGACATAATCCTTACTATAGCCATTGTTAGGAAGCCTAATGGAAAGAGTAGCATCTTGAATGCATTGCTATACAAGAGAGAGCCAAAGAATTGCTATAGGGATTTGGACCACGCAACTATTTACCCTGTTCATGTGGAATGGGTTTGAAGCTTGTTATTGCCTAATAATCATTGCATGATATTTTTATGGCCCAACTCTATTGGGATGCTTCCTATGAACTGATTAGACTGTAAGGTCAAAAGCCTTAAACTGATAAGATTGCCAAGCTAAGTTGGCAATATACCACCCACTCTATTGGCTAACAAATCTAGAGTCTACATGCTAGTTAAGGAGCTCAAATCTAAAGGACGTGCTCTCCAAGCCTTTTATATGGAGATCACCCTTTGTTTAGAAGAGTTGTCATAATAACTGATCTAAGGGTGGGATTTTTAGCCCTCATCGCTCAAACAGGAACATGCTCCACTCGTGACGATTCAATTGGTGAGTAGTGAGTAAGCAGCAGCATTAGCAGCAACACCAGCTTGATTAGCATCAACTAGTTGTAGTTCAGCTTGGTGAGCAGTGAGTAAAAAGTACTTTAGGACTTTTGCAGAGTTCTTTGCTTTGTCATGGACATTTTTGGCAAAAGAATTCTTGAGAAGTAGTTCAATAGTGTTACTTGGGTAGAATAGTAATTCAGCTTGATTAGCAACTAGATGTAGAAACCGATTGTAAGAAGAAAGGCAATAAGCAATTTGATCAATAATAAAAAATGGACTATTTGATGCTTTTGTGGTTGAATGAAACGACCAAAACTAGAGTAATAGTGATCAAGAGCTAGATAAACTCAGACATGGCTCACAGTTCCAGCTCCTTGTCTCACTCTTGGCACCCCAAAATGAATGTGATGTATGCTACTCTATGGCGACAATAAGCTATCAGAGCTGATAGACACAACTGATTAATGGAGACACATAGTAAATTAATGTTTAAGATGGACCACCAACTAATCTCCGGGTCATCTCAGCCACCAACACTCGAGCCAAGGCAACCAATGACAAATTTGCAGCCCTTACAACTATAGTTGCCCACATGGCTACGATTAAAAGAACAAATTAGCATGATTATGAGCAATAGTATATATGGGCATTCTCATGGAAATTATGAGTACCATGACCATTGGCATGGGTCTAATGCACAAAGGTAGCAACATGTGATTACTGATGGTCGGCTTGCATATGATGATTGTGCATGTTATGAGCAACAACATGCATCTGCTAATAACAATGCACATTCTTATGAGTTACAATATGGTCACAAGCATGGACAGCCATCTAGAAGACCTTACGTACATGAGCAACATGATGCAAATGTATATGAGTATATACTTGGGAAGCAACATCACTATCAACAATGGAGTGATCAACATCATTAGCCATGTACCCATTACTAAGAGCAGCATGAGCATCCTTATGAGCAACATGATGCTTCTCACAGACGATGCCATGATGCGAGCATCTCACCGTTGCCTCATCAGAAGGAGACCCTTCAATTCAAGGCTCTTGACTTTGAATGCCTTGTGGTAGCCAAGAATGTGGGGATCCTGGACATGCAACACCTAAAGGTTGATGTAGTGAATGCAATGCTAATTGTAGCCTCATCTCCTCTAGCCCTACATGGCATACTGGTTCCTAACTGATGAGTTTATGGAAGAGCTAGTGCATGCTACCGTGTAGGTCATGGAGGATCTTGCATCACAATCAATGCTTGAGGATGACACCATGAATCACTTTTATGATATAATGGATGTATTGGATCACAATTATCATTTTGACACCAATGTGGTAGTGTAGAGACCCACGCTTATATGGCTGACCCTTATGCTCTTGATGCTTACCACGCAAGTTATCCATTTGATATCGGGAAAACAAGATAGTACTCTATCAATCCCACACTTTTAGCCTTGTAATTAGTCCTGATTTTGGGTTTTTAGGACAAAAACATTTTAGGTGGGGATGGAATGTAAAGAAGGGAAAATATAAGTACCTGAGGAAAATAGGAAAAATATCGGCTACATGGTCAAGTATATAAGATATATGGGTTCATTTTTGCATCAATCAGTTAATCCAATTACCCTTTCATCTTCTCCTTTATCTTTCATGGGTTCCTCTCCCTTCTCTCTTCTCTTCTTGGCATTCTCTCTCTTCTTCTTGTCTTTCTCTCTCCTCTTCTTTCTCTCTTTCTCTCTCTTTTACTCATTCTCCCTCCCCTCTCAGTCTCCTTCATTACAGAGCTTTATAAGGGGAGTACCAAAGAAGAATTGGCTAAGAGGGGTATATTCTTTTACGATCATTTTGTGCCACTTCCCTCTAATGAGCAATAGGGAACCTTATTCAACCTTCCCTATCCAGATTTTAAGAGGAAAGAGTAGCTACTAGCAAATTCAAGGATAAGCGAGAGTAACATTCTAAAAATTTTCATGAAGTGCAAAAGTGCCTAAAGCCCAACATTTCAAGTAGCCAAAGTAAAGCAACTACTTGTATGCCTACAGCCATTTTTATGAACTTCTTCTCTAGCACTGAAGTCCAATCCTCAAGAACCATATTCCTAGTGAAGTGCCAGGATGCATATAGTATCCTATATTTTGTGGATACAAAGGTACAATATAAAATCTCCTACAAGATGCAATTGAATTCTATTGTTTACAAGTATATGATTACCACTCAAAACTTCATCATAATATCCTAATACAGAAGATGGTACCATATTTGCAGAAAGTTGGTGCCACTAGACCAAGACATGAGGGAGTTTTTCTGAAAATTCAATACAAATCATTAATGTTTGCCTAAATGGTGAGCTTTTGATCATTATGAAGCTAGGGTCAACGTGTACATTACAACAATAGAGGTGGTATAATGAAGACTTCCAACTTTCTACGTTGTTTAACTTCATATTGATAATAAAAAGGTGCATTGTTATTTGCATTGGTTGTTTTTCTATAAATTCACATGATCAAAGGTTTTGTTTGCATCACATTATCTCTAATTACTCTCTCTTGATGTTTGTCAGGTCCCAATGAGAAATGAAAATAGATTTACATGTAAAAAGATAACCAAAAATGTTGTGCATCTGCATTAGAAAGCCATTAGTTTGAGTTGCGCACATGTATTAGTAGAGTCCATTACACAATCATTTTAATATAAGAAAGACAAACATTTCAAAATCCTTTTGCACACAAAAAAGACAATACTACTAAAAAATTGTAATCAACAAACTTAGCGATATGAATGAGAATCTTTTTATTTTGCATTTCCATTTTCACATGTGTTCTGTACAAAGTGATGAATGAATGAGCCATTACAAAATTATAGTATAATGGCCATGAAGGCTAAGCTTGAGAGTTCCCTTGAGGGAAGGAGCCAAAAGATCGAAGCATGAGGGCAGCTGCTTAGGCAGTGAGATTATGATCAAGATTAGTGGCGAGGTTGGATTGGCAGCAAGGTTGTGGTTGAGGTCGGGAGGATTGACATGCAATGTCCTCCATATCATGCCAAAAAGCTTCCAATCTTGGCTCCCCCTTCTCCACATGCTAGAACTTGCCACCACCAATTATGACCTACTCTACACAATTGCCCTCAATCATACCCATTCTTCCACATTTGCCATAGACTTCAAATTGGTGTATGTTGTATTCATGCAAATGCATAGATATTAGCTGAGCTTTTCTCTCATTTTGTTGCCTCTACTCTCTCTCTCTCCCATTTATCTCTTCACATCACCTCTTTCTTGCAGCATTGGGCAATGCCAATATACTAAAGGGTGGTGATTTTGAACTATTTAACATCAAAATTAGAGTAGTTTTGTATATTAATATCCTACATCAAAAACAAACTTATAAAATGTGAGCTTTGATTTGCAAAAATAAGCTTGTTTTATAAAAACCACTCACATTTGTAAGATTGTATATAGTGTTTAGGATAAGAAATGCATTAAGGCACATTCTCCACCCACAATTGATGTCTTGATCAGTGGAACTCACACAATTTGTGTAGTCATGGTACCCACAATATCTTCTTTATTATATACAAGGCTCTCCATGCTATTTACAAGCTTGCATGTGGCCCTAGAGATACAGGCCAAGTTTATCCTCCTGATGACACCTTCAAATAGCACAAACTAACCCCAAAGGAGAGACATAGATACTTATTATTGAGCTTCTTCTATGGTAGCCTCTACTAGAATTATTTGTAAAATAACATTTGTTTGTAAGCATATCATACACTATAAGACTCTGGTGATCCCTATTCAATCATCAAACACAACAAGATAAGAATTCCAAAGCACTAGCACCAAAACTAGGATTAAAAAACCCATTGAACACAAATAATCAATTCTATTGATCAAGCACTTACTCCTCATGATAGAAAATGAAAACGACTTGTACATCATTAACCCTTATATAAGGAAACACCCTTAAAAGTAGAGGATATGAGGTGCCATCATCTTGTAGACGCCTCGATATTAGCAGGTCAAGAGAATATATAACATTGTACAGGGGTAGTGGCAACGAAGTTACAAGATAGCTATCAAAAACAAGGGGGATTTTAAAATATGATTAAAGAAACATATCTAATGAGATCAAGGATTAAGATATCCAAATAACAAACAATAAGAACTTACTATTATAGGAAAACCATAACAAAGTTGGTCAAGGCCTCTTCATTAGGATGAGAAAGCACCAGAATGTCAAGAGCATCAAGCTCAACCTAAAATGAATGTCCTCTCAAGGATATCCTCTTGTGGGGTAGGGGAACTTGGGGCTCATGCTAATGGGACGAGGGTATTTGGACCTAGGGCTGGGGTGTGAGCTCAAGTTCATGGGGCAGGGGTACTTAGGTACGGGTCTCGAGATAGGGCTCAAGCTTATGGGGCTCGATCTCCAACCAATGGGTTTTTGTATGCTTTATCTACCAAGGTTCGAGGCTAGGGTGCTTGCTCATGCTCTTTGTAAGCATCAATGATGTCTAGTGAGCTCTATCCTAGACTCAAGTTGGAGTGTTACTCGTGCTCTTTATAAGAATGTGTCCCTCTCATGGAAGATAAGGGATCTCAGCTTGGCTCATCTTCATTAGTGAAGAGGCAGGACAATAAGAATTTTCCACATGTAATGGTCAGAGATCTCTAGAGGATTCAAAATCCTATCATACCAAAGTTGCAAGTGGTGCAAGCTATCAAAATCTCTAGGCATGTCACCTTATGGTGATGGGCAACAAGAAATATGTGTCTCCAAAAAATTTCGATGAGAAAGTCATTTGGCAATCTCTGAAGTGTGAGAATTATCAAGAAGGTCCATCACATGTCTATGACCTAGCAATCACAGATTTTCTGAATCAATCTTTGGAAGGCCAAGCGTGTTATTGCAAGCTACATTTGAGTCTCTATCTTTCGTAGCTTGCTGACTATTGCATAGTGAGCCTAATATCTTCTACGCCTTACATGAGAGGGACCCCCTGCCATGAACCCTAAAATATAGACCATAAAGAGTCAACATGAAGCCATAAAGGCTACTTTGTTACATTTATGAACTAAAAATTATTTGATGGTGACTTGCAAAGACAAGAATACTAAACAAGGGTCACCACTAAGTGATAGAGCTTACCCCTCAACAAAGGGTTGCCATGAACTACTTGGTGGTGACCCTTGAAGATAAGAATACTAAACGAGGGTCACCACAAAGTGATAGAGGATACCCTTGGGCAAAAGGTTTCCAATGAACCACTTGGTAGTGACCCTTGAAGACAAGAACATTGGAGAAGGGTCACCAAAAAGCAATAGAGGCAGTCCCATGGTGGCAAAGGGTTGCCACAAATTGCTTCATGGTAACCCTAGAAGACAAAAACATTGGACAAAAGTTACCACTAAGTGATAAAGGCTACCCAGGGCAAAGGGTTTCCATGGACATCTTGATAGTGACCCTCAAAGGTAAGAACACTTGATGAGGATCACCACTAAGCTATAAAGATTGGACCTAGGCAATAGGTTACCACGAACTACTTGGTGGTGACCCTTAAAGACCAAATCACTAGACGAGGATCACCACACGAGCTGCTTAGAGGTGACCCTAAAAGACCAAAACACTAGACGATGGTCACCATCAATTGATAGAGGGGGGTGAATCTGGGATGGAGGTACTGAGGGGGCGAATATCAACTACGCTAGTCCTAGCATCCTAGGCACTACCTTATTGGATTTGGGGCTAGCTTGTAGTGAAGCAACAGGAATAAGCATGTCATTCCATCTAAGTTTATAATTCACACAATGTTTGTCAAATCCTATACAATATTTCTAGTCTCTCCCTTTTGCTATTGATTGATCCAGGGCTAGAGTTTTTCACAACCATTGGAGTTGCAAGGCCTCCATGTGCAAGCAAGGGGCAAGGTCTCCATTCCTCAAAGTCCCAAATGTAAGGGGGATCAATATGAGACCAAAGTCATCAAGGTATCAATGTATAGGGGAGATCTATGAAGTCTATCATGTGGCGAACCTCCATCTAAAACCTTGGAGCCAAACAAGAATCCATATCAAGATGAGAGAAAGATCACCCCAACTAGTAAATGATGAACATGAGAGATTGTTGGGGAGTATAAGGCAGAGAGACAAAGTCTCACACTGTCTACAAATGTAAGACTAGTATATGTAATGCCAATGAAAAATGAAATGCATCATCTCCTATAAGACATGTTATTGACAACTAACTTTATAAAAATACCAATGATGACAAAAATTTGAAAACTAAGCATTAGCCTTCAAAGGACAACGGGACCAAGATCTTCAAGGACAACCCAAGTGGCCAATGTCACTGATATAGTGATGTGATGGGAGTAAGAGAGCATGTGGATCGGACAAAGAGAGAATCCTAGAAAAGTATCTTTTTTATTAATTCCAGAATCCAAACAGTACAAAATGAAACCTTGGGACTATGAATGTAACTAAAATGGATAATCACATTAACTCCATGAGAGACCACTAGCCACACAAGTATACCTTGCACTACCAGGGATTGCTCAAAACGAGTTAAGGGTAGGGATTGCACTCTCTTGCATCTACTTTCTTCTAGCTCCTGCTTCACCCCTTTACTCTCATCATTTTTGCAATAGAGGCATAGCAGATGAAGGATCTCTAATCCAATAATGGATATTGACTCTTCATGTGAGGTGATATCTGACAACAAAGTAGCTGTGGGCTATTTCTAAGTTTGTGCTATTTCTAATCAAACTAAATGGAAAATATACATCTAGATGCTCATTAAAGGGAGATGTATTTTCCTAAAGGGAATGCCCTCAATGATAGTTTAGGAGAGGCTTGTTCATGACTCTGATGTGGTGTAAATCCACAATGGGTCTCCATCACGTGAGAAGTACCTCCACTAAGTGGGGAGTCATCACATTGCTCTCTAGAGACCCTAGTGTGGGTTGAATCCAAAAGTAGCCACTACAAAGCCAAAGAGACCCCTCCCAAAGTTGATGAGCCTTTCTATAATTTAGCAATAATCCTTGTGTGTGGTGAAGCCCATATACCACCTCACAACCAAGCAAGGGAGGCCCTTCCTAATTTTCATAGGGCACATGTATCCAGTTGCAAAAGGCTTCCCAGTTATGGGGGGCGTCCCAATTGTAGAGTGGCCCCATATCACTTGATGGTTATCCTCATGTGGGGTGAAACTCACATGGGTCACAACCAAGCAAGGGAGGACCCTCCCACTTGTGGAGGGTCCCCATATCGCTTTGTTGTGACCCTCATGTGCAATAAATTCCACATAGGTCACCATCAAGAAAGGAAGGTCCCTCTCACTTGCAAAGAGCCCCCATAATGCTTGGTGGTGACCCTCATGTGCAATGAGGGCCCCATGGATCATCATCAAGCAAGGGAGGACCCTCCCACTTACAAAAAGCCCCTATACCACTTAGTGGTAACCCTCGTATATGATGAGGCTCCCATGGTCTCACCACCAAGAGAGAGAGGGTTTCCACCAAATGAGGGAGGCCTCTTCCAGTTGCAGAGGGCCTTGTATCACTTGGTGGTGGCCCTCGTGTGTAGTGAATCCCGCATGGATCGTGATCGAGCAATAGAGACCCCTCCTACTACCATAGAGCCCCTATATCCCTTGGTGGCAATCCTCATGTGTGGTGAATCCCTGATGGATCATGACCAAATAAGGGAGGCCCCTCCCACTTCTAGATGAACCATGTATTATGCTTGGTGGTGACTCTCATTTAAGGTGAAGCCTAAATGGATGACCACAAAGTGAGGAAGGCCTCTCCCACTTGCAAAGAACCCTCGTATTACTTGGTGATGACCCTCGTCTACGATGAAATGCACATGGGTCACGACCAAGCAAGGGATACCCCTCCCACTTATGGAAAGGCCTAGTATCGCTTGCTAGTGACCCTCATACGTAGTGAAGCCTGCATGGATTACCGCCAAGCAAGGAAGGCCCCTTCTACTTGCGCAGGATTCCCCCATATTTCTTGATGGTGACCCTCATGTGTAGTGAAGTGTGTATGGGTCACCACCAAGCAAGTGAGGCCTCTCCCACTTGTAGAGAGACATAATATCACTTGGTGGTGACCCTCATTTATGGTGTGGGTGAGATTTTTTTTGGGTGATTTATTTACCTTGGAGAATTCTTTGACCATTTCTCCTTATTTCGTCTTTTACAAATACGAAACAAAATGAAGTATGAGCTGCTAGAGTTTCAGGATGATGTGGAGGAAACCCCAAATAAAAATCTTTTTATATTCCTCTACAATTCACGCTTTTATTCCCTTGGTCCAAAGTTGTCGTGTATGTTTACTGTACTACTTCCTATTGACAATTTTTTTGTGCTCATGTTTAAATGTGTGAAGTATTCACATGGAGAAATATCAAAAAATGTTTTGTGTTTCTATATAAATGTGCTAAGTGTTCACATAAAGAAATAACAAAGAATAACTTCAACTGGCACAATGACCATAAAGGCATGAGAATATGTTCACACTCATGATTTTGTGACCAACAAAGTTGCGAAGAGAAAGCTAGCTAAGATACTGGATAAATTACCCAGCGTTGCACACAAGGACACAAAGAATTTCCCAATACACTGAAAGAGGTATCATCTTCTACAATCCTCCTTTTCATTCCTTTGCCATTTGCATCTCCTAGGGGACGAGAATGACTCAAAAGGGACTTCACAAGGATCGCATGCTAAGAACAAAAGATAGCATGCCATTAGTATTAGAGAGGTTGAAGAGGCAGATGAGGTGATATCCTTTAATGTAGAGGAGGAGAGAGCAGAGGTGTTTTGCAAAGTTTTGATCAAGCCCTAGTTACCCCAAATGACCTAGAGAGTGTGCAATCAATTGATGCATGTGAGAAAAGAAGCATATATGTCTTGTGCGTGCCTACATTTATGATATTGGATGACTAAGACTATATGTTGTTGGGCTGATATAATGAATTCACTAAACATGCATGAGGATCATAGTCTTGCTACCTTAGTGCAGTAGTGAGGTTGACTCGAGGTGGGAAATGGACAACATATATCTACATCTCTTATTTATTTATGCGGTCGAAGATACAAATTTTGTTACGAGTGAGTAGATCCTTGAAAGCATTGAAGTGGAGGCCAAGGCTTATGAGCAATGGCAATCGCCTACTAAAGAAGAAAGAGTTACAACAATAATTGAAAGGGTCGGTCTAGCCAATATGGGAAAGTATAAGGCATCACATGTGTAGAGGATTGGAGTGGCACAATTGCATTGTGGATGCCATGTTTTCTTGAAAGTGATGAAAATCAACTAATATTTAATTTATGCTCTCCTTGTTCTTAGTCAATGATAGCCACTTGGTTGTTTTTTCTAGAAATGCATATTTGCAACCAGGTCCTAGTGTACAACAATGACTTTCTTACTCAAGTAGGGGGATCAAGAACATCAACTATCAGTACCTTCAATTCAACAAGGCACAAAAAAGATGTGGCTCTTTCACATTGGCAAATTGAATCATACAAAGGTACATCCATGCATACAAATATTATATCCTGCGATGTATTCTAGAGAAAGATTATATTAATTTTAATAAATAATGAACATTATGTTCATCATACTTACATATTATATTTTTTCACAATGAGTATTTCTTGGACAATGCAAGCCTCTCTCTTTTCATGCTAAAAGTGCTGACAAAGGTTTGTGAAGGCTATACCCTTCCAACAAATGCAAAGAAACTAATTTTGGTCAAAATGTGATTTCTATTGCAAGTGTTTGGCATCGAGTATGGATGCCACTCTTTAAGGGTCCCTTTCTATATATCATGTGCTTCTCATGCCATTATAGTGGAGTCCATGACGTGTGCGATTTGCATCCTTATTCAAAAAGAGAATATTTGTGGTGGATAAAAGGCAGGGTTCCTGTGGAGCCACCAGCTCCAACAATAGAGGCACCACTTATACAACTATCAACCTCAAAGGATGAGGATGATGAAAGATGATGAAATACTAGCAAAGTAGATGAAAGCATCCTCTTCGAGTCCACATAGCCATAAATAAAAATTTTGATTATTCACTCTTTAAGCCCCATCTCTGGCCTTGCCTCTCCCTAGAGGCTAGCCATTGTAAAAAAAATTCATTCACACATGAGTTATTGTATCCTTCTTGTCTCTTTTGTTCTGATGTTTGTAATCCAAGAGCTATATTTGAGTGTTTGCACATCCTCTTTGTTTCTTTTATCCTTGTTTTGTAATAAATTGCTCTATAAAACCATTGAAAAACTTCCAATAGGATGTTTGTTGAGAAATGACAAATGATGTATGTTCTAGGAAGTGATGTCGTGAATCCCACATGCATAATGAGGAGAGTGGAGAAAGGTCAGAGACTATATAATGATGTACTTGGTTCAATTTTCAATGGAATGTCATAGTACTTTTGTCCTTCAATCAAGTGTCTATGTCATTTTCAAACACACAAGATTGTGTTTATGAGTCCAAGTCTGAATCTTGGAACCTAATTCACTTGTGTGACAGTTGATCTTGGTTGTGTCTATGAGCCGTGTCCACATCTTCCATCCTCCATAGCTCATACCATGCTCTAGATCCACATTTTTTGACATGGTATCAGAGTTTAGCTGAGCATGGCACAACTCTATACACTACTTCTCTAATCTCTCTTCACCTCTGGTCATCTCTATCCAGCTCACACCCAGCTCATGACTCCATTTTTCAACTTCACCTTCATCTTGATTTTGTGTCTGTCATAGCCAGCCTGCACCCACCTCTGTTTGAGCACTTAGATCTCTCAAATCATAGCATATCTCTTCATGCTCCCTTCAAGAGAGTTGTTCCCCAGCTTGGATGCTCCTTTCCATTACATCAAAGCTCAATATTGTGCCCTACAAGACCCAGCATTTCGAAGAATCTCAACTTGTTGAAATTATGCATTGCTTGTTGTTGTTCGTACAGACAAATCATCTCCTGCATTGTGTAATGTACCCTATGAGCATGGGGCTTTGAAAGCTCACTATGTAAGCTCTCTCCCCATAAAATATCTTTAAGAAATTTTTATCCTACAAGTTGTACCAAAAGATAAATGAGTCGCCTGGTCTGCAACCCTAACTGTGGAAGCCATAGACAAAGCTTCAAAACTTGAAATTTTCATTGTTTCTTCACTAAAGCTCTCTCAATAGTGACTTTATTCACTAAGCTACACTCTCTAGAGCTCACTACAGATCTAGAAGTGCCCGAGTAAGCTTAGAAGCCATCCACAAAGATTCAAGAGAAGACCAAGACTCCATGCCCATTTCACCTCAAGCTTTCTTTTCACTTCATTTTCACACCTCTCTTAACTCAAGGAAGTTCCTGCAACTCTGATTTGGTGATTCACTCAATTTTCAGCAAGTTCCTTCCCATCAAATGAGAAAGAAGAGGAGAAATCATCAGCAACATTAAGCTCAACATAAAGATCTTCAAATCTTCAAGCATAGTATCTATTGATACTCAACTAGTGTTATTTGCCACTAACCTACTTGTGTTATTGGGAAACTCGCTTGTTGGTATTATCTCAACTATTTGAAGCTTATCAACATGGCAGAACAACTTGAGCAAATAGCCAAGTTCAATGGAGAAGGCTTTCATGCCTGGAAGGAGAAGACCATGTACCACCTTATGCGCAGAAGGACTTGTGGGACCTTGATGATGCAGGGCATGCAGATAGCAAGAAGAAAGATGATGAATATGGGTTTGTTCAAGAAGACCAGCTCAAGACAAAGGAGTGGAAAAAGATGAACAACAAGGCTCTATGCATCATTTCCTGGGGACTATCTAATGATGTATTGCACCATATCTCTGGCATCAGAGATGCTAAAAAGGCTTGGGATGAGCTTGATAGGATCTTTGGAAGTCAAGCCAAAAACTCTAGGGTCAAGTTGTTAATGTAGTTCTATAAGCTTGACATGAAAAACAGCACTTCAATGACTATGCATATTAACAAATTCAAAAGTTTAAAAACCCAACTTGCCACTTTGAAGAAAACAATAGATGAAGATGGAGCCATTGATGTACTTCTTGCTAGTGTAAACCAAGATCCTTATGAAAATCTTGTCTCTACTCTCAGCAATGTACCTAATTTGTCACAGAAAGATATTCAGCACTCTCTTCTTGAAACAGAAGAACAAGAATGCAAAAGATAGTGTCCCATCATCTAGGAAAGATCTCTTATACACCAAAGGAGCAACTGGAGCAAAAGACCAAGGCTAAGGATTCAACTCTGACAACAAAGATCAGATGAAATTTCATTATTGTGGTAAGACTAGCCATGTAGCCAATGAATGTTTTCACCATAAAAGAGCACAACACGTACAAAATGGTAACCATTAGAATCAGTTCATGAATGAAAGAGAAGAAGAAGAAGAAGAAGATGATGCTTCTGCCATCAACAACAAATCTGACATATTTTTTTAAAGAAATTATATTTCCCATAGTGGATTTTTGTTTCCCTTAGTGGATTTGCTTTGTAAAACAAAACCCTTGCCAAATATGTAAAGTTTCAAGCTTTAACTTGAGTAGGCTACCTATGAGCTAGTCTCCCGGGCCATGTCATCATGTAGGGGGGAAAATCTAGTAGGTGTAGGAACTCATCATTTGAGGGAGGGTGCTGAGAAATGACAAATGATGTATACTCCAGGAAGTGGTCCTGATTCCCACATGCATAGTGAGGAGAGTGGAGAAAGGTCAGAGACTATATAATGATGTACTTGGTTCATTTTTCAATGGAATGTCACAGTACTTTTGTCCTTCAATCAAGTGTCTGTGTCATTGTCAAACACACAAGATTGTGTTTATGAGTCCAAGTCTCAATCTTGGAACCTAATTCACTTGTGTGTGAGTTGATCTTGTCTGTGTCTATGAGTCTTGTCTACATCTTCCATCCTCCATAGCTCATGACATGCTCTAGATCCACATCTTTTGACAATCTTTGCCTTTTGTACACCACTACCGTGTGTCTTGTATGTTTGAAGTACCTAGTCCTTGCTTGATAATGAGACTTCTCCATTCCTTGGGTGGACTGTATCAAAAACTCTCATATTACTACATAAACTAGGGACATTGACTATAAATAATACATTGTTTTTTTTTTTAAAGATGGGATTAGTTAAAAGCTAAATAGTAAGTTCAAGGTATAGAAATGAAATATGAAGTTCCTTACTATATAGTGCATGAGATTATTTGCTCCCTAGGGATCCTTCATGGAGATTTTGGATTTGTCAAGGGCCTTCTTGAAAGCCAGGAGATCCTCTTTGAACCAAGGTGTTTTATCACAATACAAAAAATATTGTGTCTAGTGCCTCCCAAACTTTTGCCTTCCTACTCCTTGCTCTTCCATCATCCCCATGGTCTTAGACTACATTGTATAATGCTTTTTATTGGTTGTAATGAATGTAAGAAGAACCTTTCATGGAGTTTTTTTTTTGGGCTTGCCATGGAGGCCCAAAAACCTTCTGGCCTTGAAGGTTTTTCTCAAAACATTATTCCCATTTTTGGATCTCTAAGGATTTACCTCGATCACAACATTGTCCTCATCCCTAGCCTTTTGGGGTTGCAATTTCCATGAAAATCTAATATAGAGATGCATGATTTTCTCTACCATTCTACACAAGGCATTCAATTTGCACGTATAGATGTTTGTTAAATGGATATCTAGAATACTTAAAAGTTTGGATCTTTGGTATATGTCTATTAAGTTCTTATCCCAACTAGTAGCATTGCACTTCTTTGCCATGCCATGTTTTAGCTTTAGATAATTTGCTTTAGTTAACTAAAAACCTAGGGCTCTTACTGATAAATGAAAGTTTCTTAATTCCAAAGTAAATGCAAGGATTCTTAGATATAGCACCTCTTGACACATTATACATGCACTTTAGTGTCTTTAAATCTATGGCCATATACCACTCCACTTTATATTGTCCAAACCCTTCAACACTTAGTTCCTCCCCTGTTTGGGGCCCACTTGTTGAGCACTTATCACATCAAGCATAGAAGTTCATTGAAACACCCAATAAAATATGTTAAAATCTTCCATGTCAACCTAAAATGATTCCAACCACCAAATGTCTTTCTCTGATGGCATGCTAAAGTGCACGAAACCCTCTATGCCTTCATTGCCCTCACTACCTAACTAAGGAGCCCTATTCAACAAGGTGATAGAAACTCTCTCAATTCTCTTATCCTTTACAATCTTAGTTTCATACAACTTGAATAAAAAATGGCAACCCCATTTTCTATTGTATGCTCTAGCATATAAAACCTAATCATAGCTCTCTACAAAGTCCTCGTGTCAAAGAATATATTGTTATAGTTGTCGTACTTTAGCACTCTCTTCTTTCTAGGATAGCTATCTATGATGTTAAAGGTCTTACCAAATCTCTAGTTCGTGTTGCATCTTGTTTTTTGAACTAAGGGAGGCTTTGAAAGCAAAGAACCCTTGACCCTTTTCTTTTTCAATGTCTCTTGTATAACTTTGAAGAGTTGAGTGTAGCTTAGTCTAGGGTGCTTTTCATGTCCTCTTTGTCCAAGCAAGACCTTTGCAAGAACTTTTCAATACATTGTTCCTTGGCCTTCCTGATCCTCTTCTCATCCAATATATTTTCTATAGCTTTGGGAGGAATGATGTTATTGTAGGCTTGCAATGCTCTCTCCATGTTCCTTGTTGCTTTCACCATATGGAGAAAGGCCCTATTAGTTACAACAATGACAATGATACACATGTAAGCATGGATTCATTATGTATTCACAAAAAGAGCACTTGCTTTAGACTTAATTTTCCCAAAACACAATAGAAGAGTACAACTAGTTTAGGGTGAGTGACCAACTATTATTGTATTTCTATTATTCTTCTCCTACAACCTCCATTTCTAAGCTTGAGTGTCTCAATATTATTTAGACTTCTTTGCCTTTCACGCAACCTGAGCATCGTTTCCTTCCATCTAGTTACATCTAGTTAGGTTTCAAGACTCCTTATTTTTCATTGGCTCTCCTCCAATTATTTCCTCATTATATCTATTTCCTTGTGTAACCATTGGTTCTCCAACTTTGAAATGTTTGAATGGCCTACTCGTTTCCAAGTATAAGCTAGAATCCCTTGATGACCATCTCCACAGAAAAACCTCAACAAATGAGGAACACAAAGAGAATGGAGGGATACTTCTTGTTGTAGAATCTACAAGATACAACCTACCATCAGTCTATAAATTGATATTCTTTCTACCCTCTAGTCTCATTGCTTTCAATGCCTCTTTCCTATAGTCCTCCTACGGGTGTGTGCGTGTGTGCATGCGTGTGTGCGTGTGTGCGTGCGTGCATGCGTGCATCTGCGTGTGTTCGTGCAAAGAGAGTCCTCCCCAACTCATTAGCCCTTGATGCCTCCTCCAAAAGAGAGAGAGAGAGAGGAAAAGAGAGAGAATGTGTGTGTGTGGTAGGAAATTAGAGAGAGGAATTTCACTAGGAAAAGAGATAGAGAATGCATGTGTTCGTGTGTGTGTGCATGTGTGTGTGTGTGTGTGTGTGTGTGTGTGTGTGTGTGTGTGTGTGTGTGTGTGTGTGTGTGTGTGTGTGTGTGTGTGTGTGTGTGTGTGTGTGTGTGTGTGTGTGTGTGTGTGTGTGTGTGTGTGTGTGTGTGTGTGTGTGTGTGTGTGTGTGTGTGTGTGTGTGTGTGTGTGTGTGTGTGTGTGTGTGTGTGTGTGTGCCAATCTTAGAGAGAGAGAGAGAGAGAGAGAGAGAGAGCTAAGGGAGCAAGAGAAGAGGGAGGATACACCTATCCCACTTGAGAGACGGTAATTCTTGTTTTGCATGGATGTTGGGTGCTACAATAAGAAAATTGTTCTCTTTTCTCTCTATTTCTCTATTCTTATTACTTTTTTTTGCAAATCTTTTTCTCAACCTTATTGGCAACAAGAATGCCACACACACACACACACACACACATGCACATGTGCATGTGTGTGTGTGTGTGTGTGTAGAGAGAGAGAGAGAGAGAGAGAGAGAGAGAGAGAGAGAGAGAGAGAGAAGAGAGAGAGAGATTATGTATACCTCCAGTCCCTTTCTTTGTTGCATTCCAAACCTAACAACTACACTTGAAAACTCAAATCAAAATATCTCTCCCAAGGATTCATGATGCAACTTTGAGATAAGGTATATAGAGGAGAACTGTATGTATGTATGTATGTATGTATGTATGTATGTATGTATGTATGTATGTATGTATGTATGTATGTATGTATGTATGTATGTATGTATGTATGTATGTATGTATGTATGTATGTATGTATGTATGTATGTATGTATGTATGTATGTATGTATGTATGTATGTATGTATGTAGCACACATGCATGCACACATGCGCACACACACAGGGAGAGAGAGAGAGAGAGAGAGAGAGAGAGAGAGAGAGAGATTATGATGCTGCCACCTCCAATATTTTTCTTTGTTGCATTCCAAACCTGACAACTACACTTGAAAACTCAAATAAGAATATCTCTTCCAAGGATTCATGGTACAACTTTGAGACAAGTTATATATAGGAGAACCTAATTGATATTGTTTAAAACTAATTAAATTGAAATCGTTTAAAGATTAATATCTCTCAAACTTTAAGAATATCTCTCCCAAGGATTCATGATGTAACTTTGAGATAAAGTATATACATGAGAACTTTATTGAAATCATTTAAAGCTAATTGAAGTGAAATAATTTAAAGAGAAATACCAAAAATAATTAAATAGAAATAATTTAGAGCTAAATGCCAAAACTTAAGCATTGCAATGCAAAAGTAAGTTTGAGAAAAGCCAAATAAAAAGCAACACAATAAATGTACATTTTTTTCTTTTATGCATGGGCTTTATAAAAGAAACAAGAGTTGGGATGCATTTGTGTATCAATACATTGCTCAAACATTTTACATTTGATAATATTCTCTTGTCACTAAAATTAATAGATGTAAAGGAAGGAATCAAGATGTGTGTGAGATTTCCATATCAAGACATGTAAGTAACCAACTACATTATCTCTCACAAAAAACATGACAATGATTTGCCTCTTTGTTCTATCTATATGTATTAAAATCCTAAAAGTTGATCCTTGTGGGGATGAGCCAACACTTCCCCTGCGAGTTAGACTTGGGTATTAGCTAAACAAGAAAGTCCACAATTTTTTTAGAATGACAAATGGAATTCTTTTGTATTGATCATCCCTATTCAATTATCATAGACTAGGTATATTGAGAGAGAGAGAGAGAGAGAGAGAGAGCATTGCTATGTTTTTGAGCTCATGGATTTGTTTAAAAAAAGGTTGGCAAGAATAGTTGAAGTAGAGAAGAAATCATGAAAATGAAGTAGAGAGTGTCAAAACTATAAGGAAAAATAGAAAAAGATAGTTTTACTCATAGATTTCTCATTTGTGTCAAAATTAGATGAACCAAAAGTAAATCTTAGAATTTTACCATGCTCGTGATAGGATGGTGTAGTCAATTTCTTGAGTTTAGGCTTGATTTTTTTAGTGCAACAACTATGAGTCTCTTTAATTAAATCTTTGCAAATGGTCACATGCATAATAGTATGAAGTAAAGAAATAGAGTTGATATAGTGTTAAAAGATATAGAATCGATCCTTTCGCTTTATAAATTATATTGGATATAAATATTAGAAAATGAGAGAGAGATGGACAAAGGCACTGGCAGGAAGGGTAGTAGTCATGCTCCATATTCATCTCATTTCTTCAACACAGTCAAGTCAACTATGTACAACACACATACAAAAGATCAAATGACCTTGATCTAACCATGGTTAAGTCAATATGACGTAACCTTATTCAACTAAGGTAGACAACTGACAAAAGACTAATGAGCTTGAATCTCAACATTCCCCCTCAAGTGGGGTACTTCACTCCAAGTAGCTCTCTGAAATGCACAAACTTATCTTTACCCAATGACTTGGTAAAGATATCTACAACTTGGTCTTCTGTCCTCACATGGACTAAATCAATGTCACCTGCAATCACTTTTTCTCTGATAAAGTGATAGTGTATCTCAATGTGCTTAGTCCTAGCATGATAGACATGATTAGTGGCTAGGAGCACACTACTCATGTTGTCACAATAGAGTGTGACAGGCTTGACTTCCTACATACCCAAATCATAAAGAAACTTCATGAGCCATGCTACCTCACATGCAGCTAGTGCATCACCTCTATACTCTGCCTCGGTTCTAGAGAGTGCAACTATAGGTTGCTTTTTACTACTCCAGCAGCTGACCATACTACTACCAAGGGAAAATGCATATCCACTAGTAGATCTCCTGTCCCAGGTACTTCCTACTCAATCAACATCTGTATATCCTGTAAGCTCCAAAGGCTTACCATGCTCATAGAATAGACCATAATCTGATGTAGCCTTCACATATCTCAAGATCCTCCTCAATGCATCCAAGTGAGGCTTCATAGGCTTCTACATGAATTGGCTAATCAGTCCAACTAAATAGCTAAGATCCGGTCTAGTAATGGTAAGGTAAATCCGCTACCCACCATTTGTCTATACATAGTGACATTCTCAATCTTATGTCCAACATCTACAAGTAACTTAACATTTTTCTCCAATGGAGTGCTCAATGCTTTGCAATCCAACATACCATACCTCAATCCCAAGGAAATATTTCAGTTCACCCAAATCTTTGACCTAAAATTCAGCATGTAACATTTCCTTGATCTCTCCAATTCCCGTGACATCATCACCTGTAATGATCAAGTCATCCACATAGATGAATAATATCACATAACCAACCCTTGTCCTCTTTGTGAATAGGCTATGATAAGCCTTGCCCACAGTGAAACCAAGTTTCTGTAAGCATGCAGTTATCTTAGCATTCCAAGCTCTAGGTGCTTGCTTCAGCCCATATAATGCTTTCTTCAATCTACACACACGTGTAGGAAAATCTAAATGTACATAGCCCTCGGGTTGATCCATGTATACTTCCTCAACCAAATCACCATTGAGAAAAGAATTCTCACATCCATCTGATACATACTCCATCATTTAGATGCTGCCAAAGCAAACATTGTCCTCACGGTTGTCATTTTAGCAACAGGGTTGAATGTCTCCTCATAATCAATACCATATTGTTGTGCATACCCTTTTGCCACAAGTCTTTCCTTGTATCTTTTCAATGTGGCATCTGATTAGCACTTCACTTTGTATACCCATTTGCAACCAATAGACATTTTTCCTTCAAGAAAATTCACCAAATCCCATGTCATTTTCAGCCAATGCTGAATATTCCTCATCCATTGCCTTACACCAATGATCATCCAAAATAGCTTCAAAAAACTTTGTGGGTTCCTTAAAGCTAATGAATTTTGCCATATATGCATAGTGCCTCACTGTGTAGCCACTATATGTAAGCCTATCCATAGGCTTCCTGACTCATTCTGATCTCCTCAACTGAGGTGCAGTATGAGACTCTCCTCTTTCATGAGGTGGTATGTATCTATGTCTCACACTAGGAGTCACAATTGATGGAATACCAAACTTGATATCCAAGCTATCAGTGCCAGGTGAATCATAACCACAATTGAGTGGCCCTATAACATCATCAAGTTTTCCTTTGCCTTTATCCACATTTCTCCCCCTCACTGACATACCTGTGTCAGTGGACAAAGATGTTGAAGTCCTCAATCTACCTGTCCAAGGACTAACTGATGTAGTAACATCTTTAGAAGGCCCAAAAATTGCTACACTTTCATTTGTACCTGCATGTACATAAGTCTCCTAACAAACATCATCATCATTCATCAAGGTGATCTTCTTCTCATGCCATGATTTCAACTCATCGAATACTACATCTCTTGAGACCAATGTCTCATGAGTAGAAGGATTGTAGCATTTTTACGCTTTCCTATATTGTGCATACCCAATAAAGATGGCCTTTTCTGCCTTTGGATCAAGCTTCTCTCTCTTTTCATCTGGAACATATACATATGCCAAGCATCCAAAGACCTTAAGATGGCTAATGTCCGGCTTTATCCCATAAAGCCTCTCATGAGGAGTCACCTCATGTATTCTTGTTGTTGGTGTACTGCAGTCATTACAGCCTCTGCCCAATATGCATTTGGTAGGCTCTTCTCATTCAACATGGCTCTAGTCGGTTCCATGATCACCCTATTTTTCCTTTCTGCCACACCATTTTGGTGTGGTGTGTACCTGCATGTCAATTGCCTTTTAATCCCATGGGCTGCCAAGAAGTGATCAAAGTCTTTAGAAACATATTCTCCACCACTATCAAATCTCAATCATGAGATGTAGTAAGCCAACTCTTTCTCCACATGTCTCTTGAAGTCCTGAAAAGCATCCATGACATCACTCTTGTGCTTCAGCACATACAACCATGTGTACCTACTATAGTCATCTATGAATGACACATAGTAACGTGATCCCCCAAGAGATTCATTCTATGAGGGTCCCCATACATCAGAATGTACAAGCTGTAATGGTCCAGTATTAGTGCTTACATGCCTCATAAATGGAAGCCTTGATTGCTTCCCAAATTGACAAGACTGACATACATGTCCAAATTCCACATGCTTGAACGTAGGGAGTCCAATTACAACTTGCTTATGCTGCATATTCTTCAGCTTTTGAACATTTACATGACCAATCCTTTTATGGCATATCTCAATGTCTCTTATTGCAGCATTGTCATGTGAGTACATAACAGCATTTAATACTGGAATTTTCGTATCCAATGTAAACATCCTGCCATTTCTTTTACATGACCAATCCTTTTATGGCATATCTCAATGTCTCTTATTGCAGCATTGTCATGTGAGTACATAGCAGCATTTAATACTGGAATTTTTGTATCCAATGTAAACATCCTACCATTTCTTTTTCCTTTAGCAATGAGTTTGCATCCTTGACCATACTCTTCAATGTAGCATCCATCTCTATTGAATCTAACTTGTAGATTCTGTTCAGCCATTTGTCCCACAGAAAGCAAGCTTTTGGCTATGGAAGGTACATGTAACACATCATAGAGACTCTTTTTCATGTCACCATGCATCATCAAGGGAACAATACATGTATGCATAATGTCATGTTGCGTATCATCCCCTGTGCAAACATATCCATGAGCACCTTCTACCAATGTGTCAAACCACTCTCCATGAGGAGTCATGTGGTTAGATGCCCCTGAGTATATATGCCATACATCCTCTGCTTTGCCTTGTGTAGGCAACCCTTTCCTCACATGTTGCATAGCAAACAACCTGTCATCCTCTTGCATACCACTAGAAAAAGCATAATTACCATGTTGCTTCCCTCTTGCTCTCTGATCATTCTACTTCTTGTAGCAATCCTTAGCTACATGCCCATATTTGCCACAATGATGGAAATCCTTATTTGCATTTGATTGATGTCCATGACTCATTTGAGGCTACTGCCAAGTTCCTCTTCCTCTAGTTGAATAACCCCCTCTTCAATGAGCATTTGAGACACCTCTATTTGCTTGAGGCTGCCTATTTTTCCATCCAGTAGCTTGCTATCCACCACGGGCTGCATATGCATTTCCAACACCTCTTCCTCTAAAATTTGATCTTCCTCTTCCACCTCTACCCCTTTGATTTGAGTAGAAGACACTGTCCCTTCTATTTTTAGACCCACTAGAACTTGTATTGAGTCCAAGTTTCACTTCTTCATGCAATAGAAGTGCCACAAGTTCATCAAAGTCAAGCTGCTCCTAACGTACTAATATGGAAGTATCAAATTGCTTATATTCCTCTCCAAGACCATGGAGGGTAGTGGCCACCACCAAATCATCATCCTCAACTTGAGCTCCAATTGAGCCTAGTTGTTCTACAATGGATCTAATCTCACTGACATAGTCTTCAATAGACCTTCCATTCCTAGATATGTGGCTGAATTTTTGCCTCAGTTGTGTCTTTCTCGCATGAGTGACATGCCCATAATTCTTCATCATTAAGTCCCAAGCAGCTTTTGGTGAGGTATAGTTTGCAATTTGCATAGCTTTTGTGTCTAACACACATAATGTCAGCCAATGCAAGACCTTGCTGGCCTTTTCTAACCATATCATGTGTGCCTTTAATTGATCCTGTGTTGGATGTCTATCCTCCGGTAGCTTGGGCTCATCTTCAAGACCTGTGACTAGGTCCCAATATCCTCTTCCAATTAAGAAATTAGACATCCTGAATTTTCACAGAATGAAATTGTTGTAGTCTAGCTTCTCACCAACTATCTAAGTGATAGTGTCCTTCTCTCCTGTGTTTGCCATTTCAAGGTCTTTACTTTTGCAAAACCAGTAGATTTTAGTTCATAACAATATCATACAATTCCAAACATGTGGCAAAGCATCTAAATATAATAGCATTCCAACCAAGTAGCATTCTGATCAGTAGACATGTAGGCATATGCAGCATTCAATGACTAATACCAATCTGTAATCAATAGTCTGTAAGTAACCAGCTATATATTCTCTATCGAAATGACGTTATTCTTAGGTGAAACAAGCCATAAACCACAACAACCATGTGTCACAACCTCTAGGAGTCAATACATAACTCAATAGACACCAATGCTTGTCTAGCTCTTCAGGCAACAATGCCACATATGCTCGCTAGAAACTGTTAAAGTCAGCTCTACTGCAAAACTCTAGTAAATCAGTTCAAAACTGAGCATTCAATGCTCACAACATTCCACCTTTACAAAACCAGTTAGTTTCTCAAAAAGCCAGCAGGCAATATACTTCAGTGATCTCTGTAGTGAAACCAGTTTTTATTGTAAAACTGCCAACAATGACCACTATTGCATTCTCAGCCAGTACATATGCTCCTATTCCCATTCAACTGCAGTTACAATTCATCAAGCTTCTCAAGCTGAACAACCTTTACAATCTAGGCCATGCTACCACATGGAAACACATAAATCAAACTCAAGACTTTTGCAACTAAAGCAGCTCTGCATGTGTAGAGAAGCATCTCACATCCTTGAATGAATCTAAGATTAGTTTGATGTCCTGGAGGAAGTCAGAGTTGATCTGAGCTCAAAGTCCAGGCTTACTGCAGGTTTGTGGTGACTCTTTTGAAGTTTCTCTCTCTTGACCAGTCATTGCATTTTACCACAGTACATCATAAATGGTCATCTGAGTAAGCATTGAAATCGGCTCTGCAATTGACCTACCCAACTACTTAGCTAAAATGTTGTAGTCTGCAACCTCGTTGAATCATTGATAGGGAATATTACATTGGACTATTATGAGCTTTAGCTGACGACTCCCTATATCTGCTGTCCATCAAAGCAAATCATGAGGAAGAGCAAGATTTGTGCTAATGTGTATATCCTGCATACACCAAAAGGCTTCTCAAACTACGCCTCATTGTTGAACATATATAAGCTTTGTGGGAAGGAGTGCGCAAGGTAGAGGTGGAGTATTAGCTGCAGCATCAGGCAAGACAGCTGTCTCCCTCCGTCTTCACCATGGCAGGTCTCAAATCGTGCACCATGCGTATGTGCAAGTTCATGACTAACCGCTTACTTTCCCGCAAGCAATTTATATTGGATGTGCTTCATCCTGGGTGGCCAAATGTTTCAAAGGTGGAATTGAATGAGAAGCTTGCTAAGTTGTAGAAAGTCAGATATCCTCAAACTGTCTTTGTCTTTGGCTTCCGAACTCAATTTGGGGGTGGAAAAGCTACATGATTTGGGCTGATTTATGGCAATCTTGATGGGAGGCTACTCCTGATACACAGGCAGCTACTGTGAGCACACTTCGAAACCTTGCTAGCATTCCTCAGATTTGAGAAACTGTGGCCTGATGAAGATTCAATCCTTGTGCTAATTGGACTTGTTACATCAAGAACACCCACCCATTGCTCAAGTACATGCCTGTGATTGCCTGAAAAAACTTGTCATGCTCAGATGAATACATACGGCACGAAATCATCATAGAAGGTGCCATTCAAGCTCTAATACCATATTAGAAAAAGAGAAAGAGATGGACAAAGGCACAAGCAGGAAGGGTAGTAGTCATGCTCCCTGTTTATCTCATTTCTTCAACACAGTCAAGTCAACTGTGTACAACACACATATAAAAGATCAAATGACCTAGATCTAACCATGGTTAAGTCAATATGACTTAACCTTATTCAATTAAGGTAGACAACTGACAGAAGACTAATGAGCTTGAATCTCAACAATAAATAATTGAACGAAAACTCATGAAACATTGAAATCAACCTTAGAATCATATATTCTTTTTAGGAATGTAAAACAAAAACACGAAGAGTAGTTTCAATGCATGACATATTTAGAAAATGGTTATGGTTTTTTTTTGTATTTAAGGTGTGATGGATTATTTTATCATATGGATATATGCTTGTAGCAGCTAGATGGAATAATGATTATGATGGTTCATGGCGTTGGAAACCCCACACCAACTCACATTTGCATCCTGTGAGATGCATAAAAACTTACTTGCGGTGAGAGTCCTACACTCTTACATAGGAGGTAGGTGTTTTCGGGTTTTAATCACTCAAGTACCTAATAAGGAAAAAGGATGACTGGTAAGTGCATCTATTATGTAAAATTGAATTGAAGGCTCAATGAAGCTTAGTGGAGCTCTAACCTAGCAAATTTCATGTGCCTGTAGAAGGAGTATAATCACATACAACCCAACCTTGCAGGGTTGGAAGCTCCCATTCTATGTGAGACGATTGTCTTATTTGTAGAGAAAAAAAAATTGTATCTCTTTGTAGTGTGATGGTTTTGTATATCTTATTATGAAGTAATATGAATTATTTTATTTTAAAGTGTTTACCATATGCTAAATGTTATATTAATGAATCTTATTCAATGGGATAATAAAATGAAGTTATTTCTATATGTTCCTATAATTTGCGTTAGACGAAAATAGACTTAAAAATGGACCTTTTACAATTGATGTAATTTTTTAAAAAATTATTGAAAAAAATATGATCTTGAGGAATGTTTGCCCTTTTATATGTTGTTACTTTCATTATCTATCATTCAGTGACAACGAACTTCGAAATCATCACATGCACTAGTCACCTTCAATGTCTTGTTGTTGCTTAAAAACTTCCCTTTCAAGATTCAATGACTCTCAAAAAATATTCCCTCTTTGTTTTTAGATTTTCATTTCAAGGGACTATAAACCACATCTAATTGCAAGCTTGGATCACTTATTGATAACTTGATTGCAAGCATGGATAACTATAAAGGTCCATACTGCCTACATATTGAACTAGATGATGAGTATGTGCTTATTTGCACACATGGATAACCATAAAGGTCCATACCGCCTACATATTGATCTAGATGATGAGTATGTACCTATTTGCAAAAGAAACAAGGTGAACTATGATTAAGCATATGGAAGGGTAAGAATAGACACAAGTGGATGGGTAAGTCAATGTTGAATTGGCACACCAAAGTGTGGAATAGATCTCTTGTAACCATTCATCTATATAAAGAGGTACTAACTAATGTAATAATATCCTCCTTTGCTCATATCTATAGCTTTCATGCATCATGAATAATCATCACTCTCCCTCCATTAATTCTTCTTCTCACAAGACCAAATATGAGTCATGACATGGATTGTTAAGTCAATTTATGTATAGCAAAGGCTCCTAATCATCACTTACCAGGCAACTCACTTCTAAGCCCCGACAATGAGAAGCTCACGTCTCAACAAGTGCAGGCAAGAGGGCATGATAGTAATATTACAAATTCAAACAAGCGGGAGCAACGTGAGATTGTGTTTGAGTGCGATGCTCACATTTTATTCCTATTTTTATTTGTGCCTCCACCACCTATTACTCTCACGGATGCTTAGAGAGCAAATATTGATTAATTGGTAACAAGCAAGAAGGCATATCATATGTTTTAGTATGTGAATCATAAAACCAAAAGATGATGCTTATGAGCGAACCCAATTGGTTTATGGAACATGTCCTAGGATGCAAAGCGCCCTAACTATGAGCAACACCGATGTGAAGCATTAGCCTAGTGACGTGCTTTGTGCGGCCTTGGCCAAGGCGTGGAGCGCCTAGTTATTATTGAATACATATAGATGACAAAGCTAGGAACGAAATGTGGTTTTACACGGTTTGAGATTGTTTTGTCGTGGAAAATTTTAATCATACGATCAGGCATCGTCTTTTGCTCGACGCAAGAGATGGGTGCATACCTTTAATAACCGTCATGCTCAGCATTAATAACGACTCTAAGTATCTAATGGAAAAGCAGGGTAAGATACTGTACCACTAGACCGCTCAAAAGAACCACCTTTCTTGACATTGTGGCTTAAGTGTAGTAAATATGATCGTCTTTGCGCTCGCATGATGGTTGCACGCCGAGCTAAAAGGCCACGAAATAAAAACATTGCCAGCTCTTCCGTAAATTCTTGATTCTTTTCAAAATCGCCGCTGCCGGGGATCGAACCCGGGTCGCCCGCGTGACAGGCGGGAATACTCACCACTATACTACAACGACCAGATGGAGATGGATCCTTTTTTTTAAAATATCTTTTAATATGTTCCTTAAATAAGAACTTTACACGCTCCGTTGCTTCTTAAGTTGCAAGTAAGGTTCGAAGCGAGCTCAATTTTAACTTGACGAGGTAATTAAAGATCATGAGGGCCTCCTCCAATGGTATGCCATATGAATATCGATATAAGTGGTGCAATGCATTTGCTCACATGGGTGGATCATGCCAAAATGTTATTGGCGTTGTAAGTTGGTTGAATGCGAGATTTGGATATTTGTGGTTAAGGCTTGTACTATGAAGTGTTGTAAAGGTTGATACTTTTTTGGGACACCCACTGTGTGTTGAGAAAACTTTAGCTAAGGTATGGTACTTAGTTCTTAGTTGTAGTGTATCAACATTCACATCTCCCATTGTAGCAATGCCAATACTTTCATTTTTAATGTGTAGCACGGTGAGGTTTAATACTTCAAACCCAAGAAACAATTACACTTTTGGGGTTTTATATATGTTGGGCAAGTGAAATGTACCAATGTTTATGTTTACTTTGTATGCTACTATCTCAATGTCCTTAGTTGTAATCCCTTCAATCTATTGTATATCTACTTCTTCTTTATTGTGCATGGTTAGTCCATGTCCATACTTGGAGAATGGAAAACTACATTTGGAGGTGGTAGTGTTTTTCCTATGTGCATCAACAAGTATTGTCAATTTTGTATATCACTTACATCATGCACATGAGTCGAGGTCATTAGTGTTGAGGGACATGAGAAGTGTTTACTACCTTCATTAACAAGTTTTGGTGGTATCTAGGACATTCCACTTACCTTAAGTGTCCAAGAAATTGATCTCATAGACAACATCAATGTCAAGGTTGATATGTTTACTTTGTATTGGTCAAGCAAAATTTGAGAGGGCATTGCCCAATCAATGACATGGGTGGTCTTGGTGTTTTAAGTTGGTTGAAAAAGAACCATTTTTATGTGTGGTCAAGGCATGTAGTATAAATTGTTGTAAAGGTTGAGTGCATGAACAATGAATTTTGTAACGATTGATATCCTTTGGGAATTATTGTATGTTGAGAAAACTTGAGCTAGGACATGGTACTTAGTGCTTGATTGCAATTGTCAACATTCACATCTCCCAATGGCAATAGTGCCAAGGCTTTCATTTTTAGTGAGTGCTACAATAGGGTCCATGTGTAAGCACAAGAAACGATTTCCCTTTGGCGTTTTGTATATGTTGGACAAGTGAAATGTATTGTTGTTTGTGATTACTTTGCATGCTAGTAGCTCATGTCCTTAGTTCTAATCTCTTCAATATTTTGTATATCCACTTCTTGTTTATCATGTATGGTTAGTCCATGTCCTACTTGGAGAATGGAAAACCACATTTGGAGGTGGGAATATGTATTATTATGTGTGTCTTTCCTGTATGCAAAAAACATTGGCTTATATCAATGAGTACTAGCAATTTCTTATATCACTTGCATTGTGTAGATAAGTAGAAGCCATAGGTGTTTAGGGACATGAGAAGTGTTTGTTGGCTTGCTTTAAAAATTTTGGTGATATTCCAAGACATTCCAATTGGCTTTATTGTGCAAGCAATTGATCTTGTAGACAACATGAATGTCAAGTTTGATATATTTACTCTAAAGTGGAGCATGGTTCGAGGGGTCCCTAACATGAGAGAGAGATAGAGACAAAGACAAAGAGCGGTATATGCCAATTTGTACACCCTTATCTATTCAAGATTAAAGGGAACATTTGACATTGTGAGGCCTTTCACCTTGTGAATTCTACATGTTGTTAATGTTTGCTATATCAGTTATTGTTCTTGAGAAATGATGGTGTTGTTATTTTTCTCCAACTGAAACTCTTTGGTCACTTTCACTCCTAATGTCATGGGGTGTCTATAGTGTGTGCCAGTGTATCCCACTATTTTGGAGATCTATATGTGCTATTAGTAAGGATCCCAACCCATAATATATGGGTGTGTCCATGCACACATATCTTTGGTATAGGCCATCAACTATAGGTCATTTTCATGACTAGTTTCATGGGGTCTCTAGTGTGTACAATGTATGTTTCTATTTTAAAAATCTTGGCATGTGCTATTTGTGAGGTTCAAACCCATGATATGTGGGTGCTCACATGCACACTATTATTTTGTATAGGCAGTCAACATTGTTCAGTAGTTCATCTATTATGCCGATTATTGCAACTCAACCAACATGTTAAGTGTTAATCTTAGAACAAGAAAAAAGATGAAAAGTGGAGAAGTGTAAGTCAAAAGCTAAAAGAGGCGGTCTAGAAGTAAATCGAACACAGTGAAAGAAGCAAGAAGGGAAATGGCAGCCGAAAGTGCAAGGGCGGCCTCAAAAGCTAAGTCAAAGGCAAAAGCGCATTTTTAAATGTAAGGCACCCCTAATACTTTTTGTAGAAGAGCGCTAGGCTTCCTCCTGTGCAAATTGTAAAGGTAGATGGGTGGTAGGAAGGAAGCTAGGAAGTTATAGGAGGACAATGGGAAGGAGGTCCTAGGCCACAGCTAGCCATGTAAAAAAGGGGATAAGGGGATGACCGCCCAAAGAGAATTAGGGTTAGGGTTTTGTATAAAAGCCAAAAAGTGAATGAAGAAGCTCATTCTTATGTGTGGCCAAAAGTAGCTCTCTTCTTCTTCTTCTTCTTCTTCTTATTCTTCTTCTTCTTCTTCTTGCTTGCTTGCTTGCTTAAGCTTGTGCTTGAGAGAGGGAGTGTGAGAGTGTGAGGGAGTGAGTATGTGAGGGTGAGTGACTGTGGTGGAGAAGCTCTCCATCTTCTCCTCTCTTATTCTCTTCTCCTCTTCTCTTCTCTTGCTCGCGACAATGGATTTTGGAGCGTGGAGCTTGAGGATCATGAAGCTATCGAAGTGCTTGTGAAGGCTATCAAAGTGCTTGAAGCTTGCACTTGGATTGTGAAGCTATCGAAATGCTAAGCGGGAGAGGAGGCAACTCAATCAGGCATAGAAGTAAGCTCACTACACTCATAAAGAGAGATAGCGCGTTGGCTATGTGAGAGGTAGCTACCATTAGCGTTCGACTTGAAATGCTTAAAATAATAAGTGGTCCGTGGGTCTTGGTGGTTGAGCTTGAGCTCACCACTACATTTTGGTTTCATTGTGCCAAGACCAATAGATTCAAGCTTGAGTGCTTGCGTGCTCCAAATCGAGCATTGAAGTAGTGTTTTCCTCGAACCGGAACTTAAGGTAGATAGATAGAAAGCAAGGGAGTTTGAAGCGATATTCAATCTCCTTAGCAAGTAAGTTTTTGGTTTTTTGGATTTGGAAAAGTAGGCTAGAGTAATGTAGGTGTTTGCTTTGTGATTTGGATACATTATGGTAGGAGAAACAAAGGGGAAAAAAAAAAGGAAAACAAGCATTAGGTTTTTTGTTGTCATAATAGGACAAGAGGGTTTGATTTGTTTATTGATTTGTATTTTGGAGTTTATTTGCTATTCGAGGTATATACAATCCTTCATTAGGGTCTGTTCTTACATTCTAGATGTTTGTGTGACCCCTCATAACCAAAATCATTAGAATCAAGTTGATTTTCATCATCCCTAGAAACTCGTCCACATGAATCATACAGTGTTACCACGAGTCCGATCAAACACATGGGACTCGTCCAATTTGGATGCTCAAACAATCGAACAATTGAACACACAAAATCAGACCAAGCCATAATCAAACCACCAGAATCTGACCAACCAAAATCGTGAACCACTTGGACTCAAACCGTTTGTTCGACCAATCGGATCAACCTAAAATCGGGCGTCCGATTTTGATCATCAGACTCCTGAGAATCAGACATAAAACTGTCAAAATTAGTCAAGTGAACAAATTACAAATTTGACACATCTAACCCTTGAATCAACCCCCAAGAGACCATATAGAGCTGAAAGCACATCATAGATCTATCACTCGGATCAAATCTAGAGCAAGTAGTTCAAAACTTGGCTATAAATGGTCATTCAAATCACATATGGTGTTTAGCGTAATGGCCATGCTGGCTAGGGGGACTGCCCCCTCTCCCCAAACCCCTGCAAAGGGGACTCTGCCCCCTCCATACCTCCCGCAAGTAGGTTGGAGAGAAAATGTGCATTATGACAGGTCCTCCAAATTAGATCATAATGTAGTAATGGCTTTACAAAAGCATAGATTCTCACTTGCAAAATAGCAACCAAAAGCCCATACCCGAGACAAACAAAGACCCTATAACCTCAATGGGCCAATCTAGCCAATAAGGGCAAAAAGGCCATACCACAAAAACATTTATATGTTGTATTTGGACTGCATCTAGTCAAAGCGGAATGCAACAACATCAAACTACAACTGCGAGGATGATTAGTCATTATAGTTCTAATGATAGATGCACCTTAAACCACACTGCACAGATGACCCAAGACATGAGTAAATAAACCACATCTGATTGTCCAGTTTAGGACTCAAAGGCATGTATCAGAAGGCTTGAACTTATAAGCCAAGACCCAACAAACGAAGACATAGTACCGCCTGCTTATCTTAGGGTCAAACTCACTACAAAAAGAGAGCACAGTATCGATGCTCTCATCAATGAAGGAGAAGATTTAATATCTTGACCTATGAAGCATGGACTCGACTAGGCTAACCAGATCTCACATCGACTAATGAGACCCTTAATCCTTACGGGGGACACCCACAAGCACTTATGGGAAAGTGTGCAATCCTTGTAACTATTGAAATAGAAAGCTTGCCTATCCTATTCCATATTCCTCCAAGTAGTGCAAATTGTGGAAAGGAAACCCTCCTAGGAAGACCCTTCAAAAGCATGACGAAGACGGTGAGGCCAATTATGTAGCACAAATGATATACTTGACACTACCAAGTGTGAGGATAATCGCAACCTTTAGCAAGGGTGACCTCATCAAACCTCAAGGGAAAGACAATTAATATTTTGAGTGCCCAAGGAGCCTTTGACTTCCTAAGAGAATAAAGAGCACCACAGATGCAAAGTTGCCCACGATGAGGCTGATTGCTCAACAAATAAAATGGCAGAATCATTTAACAACCATGAGCAAATCTTCTAGCCAATGCCAAGCCCACCTAGGGGTCCCAAATCTCCTAAACCCTCTTTTCCTAAATGGACACGGAAAGCACAACAACAGCCGTCAAGTGCAGCTACTCAATCCCAATCTCAATCTCCATCTGAGCTTCCAAATGTCCAAGATGCGCGACATGGCACCACCCCTAATTCTCAGCCTAAGGATATACCTGTGCAATCCACCGTGACTAGCTCAATTGATGCTCAATCTCCACAAGTGAATGTGAAAAGGGCAACAAAAGACACGACCACTTTTGATCTACCTAAGGACTTGGCACCACAGTCTACCAATAGTAGCTAGTCCACTAAGCTAGCCACTACTACTTCCAATCATCAGGAATCATAGCAGTCACAGCATTTCGCCATGACGTCGCCCTTGTAGAATGTGTCTGTTTCGCAATACACCTACAGAAGAGATGTCGTAACCAAAGAACCCCTGACTTGGGACCAAGCAACAATGTGTTTGCTCCCGCTATGTAGCTATTGCTCTGAAGAAGTCATAAAGGAAATGTCAAAAGCCACAACTAGAGAATTGCGCTTGATACCCTCACTCTATATTGCTCAATGTGAGACAAACAAGGAAAAGCTTGAAGCAATCAAACAAAAAGAGAAAGGACAAGGTAACTTTGTGCAGAAATGGTACTCCAACAAAAGTTTGGTAGCCAAAATTGGCCATCGACTAATGACACTCGCGCTAAGTAAAGGAAAGCCCTTTTGACATCAATATATGATCCCATGTACATTGCCTTGACCTCATTAAGCGTGTTGTCAATGGTCCATGAGGTCCAACTTTGTGCCATTGTCCAAAAACATCCCATGTACAATAAACCACTTCTAGAAAAAGATCTACACGTGGCTACCAAGCTAGGAGTAGGAAGCATGGTACTTGATGTTAGAGCATATGTCTTCTCCCTCACTCAAGACCCTACAATCCAAGATCTCTATGCTTCCCATCAAAACAACCCTGACTTCTTTAGCTGGTTTTGTCCAAGCCTACATGAGAGGAACCCTACACCATCTCTTGGTTCTACACTAGAGTCACTCGAATCTCCAAAGTAAGAGAAAAAAAATCTAAACACAACACCCGCTCTAATAAGAAGCAATGGAGGCATGTTCCAATGGGTAAGGACAAGAGTCTAGAGAAAACACCCAACCAGGAGCAACTACCAATGCAATCAGATGAGGGGCTAAACGGAGGAGAATTAGCTGAAGAGCAAGCCTCTCCAAAAAGAGAGGTAGTTGTACCCTCACAACCTTGCGAGCTTGTTCAAGGTCCTAAGTCTTTAAAGGATGCACCTCGATTGCCCAAGAACAAGAGGAGAAACCAACGAAAACAATGGTAATTGCAAGTGGCTATAGACGCTAAGAAGATTGAGACCAAGAGTGTTGAAGACTTGAGAAATAAAGCATCGAGTCCATCCACAAATGAACCCATTTCCATCTCTCCGAACAACAGTGAAACCTCAAATATATCTATGTATTCTGATAAATCAAAGCAGCCATTACCATCAATGGTTGCTTGCAATGCTCAATCCATCATCAACAACAGAACTTACATTGACTAATCAAGAGTGGATACAAGACTGCCACAACAGGTTGACAAAACTATACCAATCACATCCGAGGAGAACCATGACACAATAGTAGGAAAGCCTCAAGAGAAATATGAAAACCCCAAGGACATGAGGAATCCTAGCATTGACCAATCTTACTCATCTAGGCCTATGCCTACGTCCTTATGGACATGGGCACATTCCCTAGGGAGCAACTTGAGGAATATTTGTCATATCTGCTATCTTGGGAAGAGCAACAATATCTTAACGAGCACTATGACAAGCTCCTACATGAACGCATGCAACTCATCGCTAATGAGGAATCCAACAAACTATACTTAACTGTGACATTCAACGAAGCACTTTGCCAGCCAAATCTCTTAGAGATAAAGCAACTAAAGTGATAATTAGAGGGTCGAAGTCAATTTGAAAAATGTGTTGGGGATAAAGGTGCCTCTGCCTAGCTGCCCATGTATTACTACACTTACAATACCTATGCTTGACCACTACATGCAACGAGCGCCCGTCACCATCACTTTATTCTTTATTCTTTTAGTGACACATAAATAAAGGAAAGGCCAAACACACTGTGATTGTTGAAGTTCCCAGATTGTGAGTCTCTCTCTCTCTCTCTCTCTCTCTCTCTCTCTCTCTCTCTCTCTCTCTCTCTCTCTCTCTCTCTCTCTCTCTCTCTCTCTCTCTCTCTCTCTCTCTCTCTCTCTCTCTCTCTCTCTCTCTCTCTCTCTCTTGCTCTCCTGCCATAGCTCTCCTGTGCAAGCTTTGATCATTCTCACCTTTCAACTAGTATTAGAACATGGATGCTTGAGAATTCGAGGTTGGTGGTCCATGACTCCTTCAACATTCATTCGAATCCCTACACCATTGGTTCTCACTCTTGGCAGCCATATCTGACTCCTTCGATCTCCAATCACTCCTCAACTTCCCGAGTACCTACCCTGCCCATTTGGGAACCCTCAAGGCATTCCTCTTCAAAGATATTCAACCTCTCTTTTGTTAATTCACTTCAGTCCATAGGTTTTGTGAAGCAGGGCAACCATGTCATCTTGCTTCTTATGACACTGTCAGAGGGGTTTTTGTCGAAAGGTCGAATCTACCAGGGATTAGAAGTAGAAGGAAGTAGAGATAGGAGATTGAAGAGAAGATAGAGAATACTCAAGTGGTAAACACAAAAAAAACAAATCACAATGAATTGATTCAATATGTATTGAAAGGACTAGAACCTTTGTACTACTCAGAAGCAATCTCCAGGCTTTAGTTCTCGTGGAGCTCCTTCGTAGACCAAAAATGTGGATCTGAAAAATCAGCTCTTTCTCTGCTACCCGGAACTCAAATCTGATGGCTCTGTTGGCTCCGAAAGGGGGGTAAAACTCCAAGACACCTGATCACGGATCTCCCAGATCACTCCTTCTTCTTCTTTCAGTTCAATCTGCAGTTTTCAGCCTGTTTACAGCGATCGCGATGCGCGTGATTTCATCAATCTGTCTTTTTTATGAAAAATCTCCTAATTGGCTGAAAAAGCAACTAGCTTTTTGCATGCCATCCTAATCTAGAAGCTTTTTGTAACTTTTTCATATTTTTACAATAAATAATATCAAAAATATGCTAAAATTATCCAAAAATCTAGTATTTTCAGATAATCCATGCAACTCACACTAGTACTAATGGCTCAGATCACATTGACTCTCTAGATCAATAGAGAAGTCGGATGATGATGCATTCCATACTTTTTCACACTGTGTCCTCATAACATCACGACATCCACCCCCTTTGAACCTGCACATCCTCTGGTATGTGCCAAAATCCTAGTTGTCACCGGATTCTGAGTCCTCCTCATCCTCTCCAACCATATCCTTTACTTCTTCATCTTCCATATCTTCCTGGCTAGCTCCTGTATCATAACCACTATTTTCTTCCAATTCTTGCAACTCATAGACAGTAGAGTCCCGCCTTTTTGAATAATTTGATTCTTTTCCCTGCTATACTGAAAGGTTTATGGCTGTCCCATCCAGCTCATTTAATGCATAAGTAGCATTATCAAACACATGTCTTACCACATAGGGTCCAAACCATCTTTTGGAAACTTTACGCATGACACTATGCCGGTTATCTAAACTGCTATCATAAACCAATACCCAATCCCCATCTTGTATGGTTATTGGTCTCAGTCTATGTGTTTTGTCAAACAGTTTCTTGTTCTGTATCCTTGCTACTCTTAACTTTGTAGTTGCTGCCTCTATGTCTTCTGACTTTCTTTCCAACTGTCTAATGTGTAAGGCCAACAACTCCTCTCGATTCAACTCCTCCTCCCAAGGTAACATACTCCATGTGACTGTCATCTCTTCTATCGACATGATAGGTTTTTGACCATACATCAATTCTGCAAGCATATATCCTGTAACATCACTATGAGTTGTTTTATCAGCCCACAAAGCATAAGGGAGCAATCGTGGCCACTCTTTTATCTTCTCTCCACATGCTTTTGCCAATGCCTTCACAATAGGTGGATGACCTCTTTCACTTTTGCCATTTCCTTCAGGGTTATAGGTTGAAGTTAAAGCAAGCTTTATCCCCAACCGTACAAAGAAATCATGAGCTTCATCTGCATCCAACTCACCCCTATCTGCTGTAATTTTTCCCACACAGCCATATCGACAAAAGATCTCTTCTAAGAGAAAAGTACATATGGCATTTGTCGTCTTAGTATGTAGAGCTCTCCTTTCCACTTGATTAGTCAAGTCTTCACGAGCAAGCACAAGATATCTCATTTGCCAAAGACCTGTAGGCATTATGACCAAATCTACCACCCACCTAAAATGAAGAGACAATGGATATGTGGGTTGCAATCCATCCCGATGTCTCATAGTTGAATACATTTGACATGTCGTACATGTTTCCACAAAGTGAGCAACATCCTTATACATACCCTACCACCAATATCTTTCTTTGATTTTTGTAAAAGCACCCCAAACACCTCTATGACCAGCCCACAAGCTTTCAGAAAATTCTTGCACTACTTTTACTTGTGAAGCTCTGTCACCCAAAACTCGCAATGGCATACCCTATTTCTTTTTAGCATGTTTCCATAAGTATCCATCTTTTAAGAAAAATCCATAGGCTTTCCTCTTAATCTTCTTAAACTCCTCATTTGACCATTCATCTCTCTTTGTTAATGTACTGAGATATTGACCAATTCTCAGCCACTCTCCTGCATATTTGTCTTCCAAAAACACTTCTACACAAGATGCAAAACATCTAAAGTGCCTTCTCTTTGTTGTCCAAGCTTGTTTAATGATGTAGCAACACCTTGCATTACTAAATTCACTCTTGCAACATCATTTTCAGCCATAAGAAAGTCATCTTCTTCCTCCTCATCCATCATCCCATCTTCATTCTCATAACGTGCTCGAGATAACATGTCTACCACTGGGTTATCTCTTCCTGCAATATGCTGAAATTCAGGGTTCAAAGATTTAATGTATGCAATCCACCAGAGCATAGCAATGTCCAAGGTAGCACAACTAGTAATTATACCCAATACTGGCAAACAATCAGTCTCAATGACTACATGAGCACCCATAAAATACTCCTTATTACATTTAAGGCCTGTCACAATTCCCCATAATTCTCTTTTTACCTGTGGATATCTTCTCTGTCGTTCAGTCAATACTTTTTTACCAAAGCATATTGCATACCTTTCCCCTTCTTCATCATCTTGCCTAATTGCCCATCCAATCTCGATTGGGCTTGTATCAACAGTAATAATGATAGGCTTTCCATGTGTGTTAAGTTTTGGTAGTGGCAGGAACACTTTGCCCCATTGCCTGGGGGGTGTGCCTACTCACTGGTAGATGTTTGTATGACATACTTGGGTGTTGGATTCATGCTTATCGACCATCATATGCTTATTCTATGCCCGCATGATGCCAGCTTTGGTCTTGGCAGTATCTGATTGCCTTGGGATCCGATTTTGGCACTGTTAGCTATCTTTTACTGAAATCTGAAATTTATTACAGCAAGCATATATGTATGGACTGACATGGATTTTTCATGCTGAAACACTCTGAAATGATATACTTTCACTGGTACTTGGTGGCAGTAGCTTTGTTCCACTTTATTCACCATTTTTCCTCGATTTTGGTGATTTTTTTGTCATTTTCTGTAGTAAACAGCAAGCAGTTTTGAACTGTCTACAGTCTTCCAGCCTGCATTATGGCGATTTCGTCCACTAATCATGCTATTTTCAGCATCACTAAGCTTGATGGTACGAATTACTGATTGGAAGAGCCAATTTTGGCAGGTGTTGGTGCAAAAATTGCAGATCAAACCTTTGAAGTTAAGCGGGCATCCGCCTGCAACTATGCCAAATGAGGAATGGCTTGAGCTTGATGAGTTATGCAAGTCCACTATTGTATTATCTCTCACAGAACAGGTTCAGTATAATGTCTTTGAGGAAGAACAGAGTGCATGGCAATTGTGGAAAAAGATCAAAAATCTCTATGACAAGAAAAGTCCAGCGAGTCTGATGTATTGGCTGAAGCAGCTTATGGATCTGCGCATGAAGGAGAATGTGACTATGTCTGCTCACTTGAGCCAGTTCCATGCTATACTCAAGAACTTGACTTCGCATGACATCACTTTTGCAGAGGATGTCACTCCTCTTTTCTTGCTTGGTACTCTTAATGAGTCATGGGATGTATTCCGCACTGCATTATGTGCCTCTACTGCTACCTTGAAATTATATGATGTTGAGAGTGCTCTTCTGCAAGAAGAGGTTAATCGTAAGAATTTGGATGCCTCTCGTATGTTGCATGCTATGATAGTTAAAGGTAGGAATGATGGATATGGAAAGCATGGCAGTGGCAGTGGCCGTGGACGGGATTCTCAAACATCTCGGTCCAAGTCTCATGGAAAGTCACGTAGCAAATCCTGTGGCAGGAATGCAGATGTTATTTGTCACCATTGTGGGAAAAATGGCCATATTAAGCCACAATGCCATGAACTGCGCAATGAAAGGTGCAAATATAAGGGGAAAGACAAAGTGCAAGATAAGTCTTCTGATTGCAGCATAGTACCTACAAAGTCCAGTGTTAAAATTGAAGAGATCAATGTTATGCAACCTGAGAATGTTGATGATGATGATTATATCCTAGCATCTTCTTCTAGTGCTTTGCAGATGACAGAGATACACTCTATGTATGCACAGTGTTGGCTCTTGGACTCAGGTGCATCCTTTCATGTGACACCTTACCGAGGGTGGTTTCATTCATACCGTACTGTTTCGGGTTCTGTGTGCTTGGGTGATGACAGCTCTCTTGATATTGTGGGCATTGGTGATGTTAGGCTGCAGTTTCCTTCTGGCAGCAGTTTTGTTATGTAGGATGTACGTCATGTACCTGCTTTGACATGCAGTCTCATATCAGCTAGACAGCTTGATGATGCAGGATATCATGTATGTTTTGGAGACTCTGTATGGAAGATCACTCGTGGCAGACTTGTGATTGCGAGAGGTGCCAAGGCTGGCAATCTCTACCCCTTGATTGTATCAGCTTCTTGCCTTGATCATGTTCTGTATGTGGGTACTATCCCACATGTATCTCTTTGGCATGCCCGTTTGGGCCATATGTCTTTGAAGGGAATGAAAATGCTTTCTGGTTTGCAGTACTTACCGCCCCTTGATTATGCATGTTTTGATTCATGTGAGCATTGTCTTTATGGCAGGCAGACTAGGTCTATGCATAAGAAGTCTAGTAGGCCACACATGAGTGAGCCCTTAGCATTGGTACATTCGAATGTCTGTGGGCCCATGCCTTGTCAGTCTATGGGTGGTGCAAAGTATTTAATTACGTTCATAGATGATTTTTCACGAAAATTTTGGGGTTATGTCATTAAGCTGAAATCCATGTCTTGGCTGTGTGTTGCATTGGTTGAGAACCAGTTTGGGTATAGGCTAAAATGCCTAAGGATAGATAATGGGAGTGAGTATGTCTCACATACTTTTGAGCAGTTATGTGATGAGAGGGGTATTAAGCGTCAGTTGACCACCCCCTACACCCCCCCCAAAATGGTTTGGCTGAGCGGATGAATAGAACCATCCAGGTGCGTGTACGCAGTATGCTTAACCATGCAGGCCTACCACAGAGCTTTTGGGCTAAGGCAGTTAGTACAACTGTGCATGTCATAAATAGATCACCCTCTAGTGGTTTGGATTTCCAAGTTTTAGAGGAGGTATGGACTGGAAAACCTTCCTCTTAAGCGCATCTCCGTGTCTTTAGATGTGAGGCATTTTGCCATGTGCCCAGGGACAAGAGAAGTAAGCTAGATCCCAAGAGTGTCAAATGTATTTTCCTTGGTTATGGGGATGCAGGCAAGATGGGTTATCTTCTCTGGGATCCGCATGCGCGAAAAGTCATCCGCAGTCATGATGTAGTCTTCCATGAAGACAAAATGCATAGGCAGTCTAAGAGAGTTGTTGAGATCCGCAGGGTCATATTTCAGAAGGAGCCGAGAGCTCCCGCACAGTCAGTTGGACAGGCTACAGCTACAGCAGATGCTCATGGTCAGGGTGTTGGACAGGCAATTAGGCAGGCAACAGAGCCTTCTGTGAGAGGATCTACTAGAGACAGACATCCACCTGATAGATTTCAGCCCTCGATGCATTATGTCTTGGTTACAGATGTAGGAGAGCCTTTCACCTATGATGAGGCTATGTGTAGGGGTGATAGTCACTCCTGGGAGAGGACTATGCAGTCTGAGATAGACTCCCTGCATAAGAATGACACTTGGGATTTAGTTTCCTTGGCTACGGGCAAGAAGGCTTTGCCATGCAAGTGGGTGTACAAGCTAAAAAGTACCCCTGGATACCCCAAGCTGGCATACAAGGCTAGATTGGTAGCAAAGGGTTTTAAGCAGGAGCATGGTGTGGACTTTGATGAGGTGTTTTCTCCTATGGTTAAGATGACCACCCTACGCTTAGTCTTGGCTTTGGTTGCTTAGCTTGACTTGGATTTATACCAGATGGATGTCAAGACGGCTTTCTTACATGGGAACTTGCATGATATTTTCTTATGGCTTGAAACAGACACCTAAGGAGTCGTATCATAAGTTTGATGCCTTTATGCAGTCACAGAGCTATAGCAAGAGTGCTATGGATCTGTGTCTTTACACGAAGAAAGCCCGTGATGGTTCTTTATTGATTTTGGTACTCTATGTGGATGATATGCTGATAGTAGCAGGGAAAGCTCATGATGAGCTAGATGCTCTTAAGTCTCAGCTCAAGAAGAGCTTTGAGATGAAAGATCTGGGACAGGCCGCTTACATGCTTAGTATGTGCATTAGATGCAACAGGCATCAGGGACTCCTCTACTTGTCACAGAGGGAGTACATTCATAAAGTCCTTGAGAACTTTCGCATACAGGACGTAAAGCCTATTGGCTATCCATTACCTTCTTATGTGAAGGTATCACAGGCTGATTGTCTGCAAATAGATGAGTAGAGGGCCGAGATGACCAAGATTCCCTATGCATCCATAGTGGGAAGCCTTATGTATGCCATGATAGCCACTTGTCCAGATATTTCCTTTGTAGTTGGTGTTGTGGCACGCTATATGGCTACACCTGGCAAGAAGCATTGAAGGGTATCATGAGGTATCTGAAGGGCACTGTAGATATGTGCATATGCTATGGCAGCCAAGATATAGGAGTCGTGGGGTACACTGACTCTGATTATGTAGGACATGCAGATAGTAGGAAGTCCACTTCCGGCTATGTATTCACATATGCTGGAGGTGTTGTTTCTTAGATGTCCATGGTGTAGAAATGCATGGCCCTTTCTACTACAGAGGTCGAGTATGTTGCAGCCCCATTAAGGCTTGCAAGGAGGCCATTTGGTTAGGTCATTTGGTTGCTGACCTTGGTATTGATGCTATCCCTACACTGCATTCGGATTCTATGAGTGCTATTCAGTTGGCCAAGAATCTGTCTTCCATGCGAAGACGAAACACATTGAGGTGAGGTATCACTTTATACATGGGGTCATTGAGGACAAGTGTGTTGATCTTGTCAAGATATCGACTGACTAGAATCCTACAGATCTGCTCACGAAAAGCCTCTCTACAGAGTGCTTTGCCTTTCTCAAGAGGTTGATGAGCGTGGGATGAGATGACGTCTTTCCTCATCCTGTTGTACATGTGTGCATGTTGTACTGTCTTTTTTCTTTTTCTTTTCACTCCTCACTAGGGCAGATTCGCCTTTAACAGTGGGAGGTTGTTGGGGGTAAAGGCGCCTCCGCCTAGCCGCTCGTGTATTACTACACTGACAATCACCGCCACTGCACACTGCAGGTGGCGAGCGCCTGTCACCATCACTTTATTCTTTATTCTTTTAGTGACAGTTTGAATAAAGGAAGGCCCAATCACACATTGTGAATGTTGGAGTTCCCATTTTTAGTCTCTCCCTTTCTTTCTCTTGCTCTCCCGCCATAGCTCTCAAGTCTAACCTTCGATCCGTCGCTCCCTTTCAAGGACATGCAGCATAGAGCTCCCCTGAAGAATTATTTGCAGCCCTCATATGCCAACCATGATCAGTGTCCACAGGCCATGCACCATTTTCATACAATCCCCACTCAATGACATTTATCTCTGACCCATGGTTAAGTAAAGCAACACAAGGAGTTTCATGCTCCCCTATTTTCACTACCGTTTCAGTGGTAGCTCTAGCCCAATGATTTCTTGTGTAGTGACTTCAAGGAATAAATCCTAGAGTCTCTTCTCCATATTGTTGCATTTGCCTTACTCCACCATGCATATTGCTACAACACAATGCATTATCAGCCACTTTCTTCTCTTTTCCACATGCTGTCCACTGATTAGTAGCATCCTGCATACATAATCCAGTACTTACTTCATACTCATATTCAGCCGAATACCCAACAAACCAATTTCCTCTTCCAATTGCAACAATGCACTAGTGGTATCACCAAGAAACTGATGCTTCCTTTTAATTATGTCAATGATCTCATCATGAAATTCTCGCTTGGCAATGCCAAGCCCCTTTTTCAAGGTAAATTCCACCCGACTGTTTAAGATCCGTTCTTCAAGAACCTTCTTAAGATATGTGGCTATCTCAATGTCAGATTGCAACTTATATCCTGGCTGCTTGCCCTTCTTTTTTCCCTCTTATTTCTTATCCTATTTTTGCTTCTGACTGACCTCTTCCATAACATGCTCGGGAGGTGGCTGATTTGCAGCTTTAGGCTGATCCACACTTCTTCTTGTCATTCTTTTAGATGTCCCTGCAACATCTTCATCTGTTTTTCATTTTTCTTCCACAAGTATATCCATGTTTTGTACCTTTGCTAAATATGCATACACTGAATATGCATCTACTGGTTATGCCACAAATGTCTTGCCCTGCATGAGACATTTCACTATCAGTGACCTTTCTCTTTTCAGCTGCATGTAAAGAATGTGTCCATATTTCAGCCTTTGGACCAACCATCACTTGGCCATGCATTCTATCCAACTATAGACCAAAAGTAGAAGCATGTACCATCGCATAAGCATTTCGGACAGCCACCAACAACTTCTGCATACCTCCCTTTCAAAAATTCAAAGCAAGAGGCAATCCTGTTTCTTGTGCATGGATCTTGCCATCTTTCCAAAAGATAAGTTGTCGTGCCAAGCCCTCCTAATAGGCAGCACAATCCTTTCTCTCATGCTGCAAACTATCACACCACATACATCTTTTTCCAGGCTTAGGGGCTGTTGCCCGTCCCCTTTCCTCTTGTCCTTTTTTATCCAATTTTTCAACCTTCAATTGAAGATCCCACATCTCTTTGACCAATTCATCTAAGACATCTTCCCTAACAAAGGGAACAATAGCAGGTACCACCATAGGGTTAGCCATAGAAGCGGGTGGCTTACTGGATACTTCAATTGTCTTACTCGTAACAGTGAGCAAGCTAGAGACATGCAATCTTTCTCTTCTTCTATGCTTCTTCACAAGCGCAGTAACAACTTCCTTGACATGTCTCCACTCTATTTTCAAACCTGTCTCTGTAGTCTAATCCTCCAGCAAATCATCAAGCTTCTCTTGAAGCTTAGGATCAGCTGCCTATAGAAACAATTCAATTTTCTGACTTGCAAAAGCTTGCTGTTCTACAAGATCCAACTGCTCAAATCTACTTTCAAATTCTCTTAACAATTCTATAGACCCTTATTGGGTTGTATAACCCACTCCTAAAAAGTCTTGCGCGTAATCAAACTGGTGTCCTCAATGTAAAATTCTTCCTTGAGTGTCTTCTTGAAGGCTACCCAGTCTGCATCCTACAAGTATAATTCAGTAATCCGTGCTTTCAGTTCATGAACAGTAACACGTACAAAATACCGGCTCCATGCAAATTGAGCCACTCCAAAGAATTCCATCTTCTGAGCATAGTTATGTACATATGCAGATACATTCCTGCCATTGAATAACTTCACCTCACGCTCAACTGCTTGCAAAGCATTCATCACAACACTTTCTGTTTGAGCTGAAGCTTGGATCACCTGTTGTTGTTGTTGTACCTGCATAAGCATATTCATATTTTGCACCAACTGTTGCAAAACATCACTGGAGAATGTATTCGAAGATTCTCCCATCTTGTCTTTCATTCTTCTGACGACCTTTCATGTCAGGTTCACGAATGTCGGGGGGGTTTTTGTCGAAAGGTCAAATCCACCGGGGATCAAAAGTAGAAGGAAGTAGAGATAGAAGATGGAAGAGAAGATAGAGAATACCCAAGTGGTAAACATAATAAAAACAAATCACAATGAATTGATTCAATATGTATTGAAAGAGCATGGAATCTTTGCACTACTCAGAAGCAATCTCTAGGCATTAGTTCTCTTGGAGCTCCTTTGTAGACCAAAAACGTGGATCTGAAAAATCAATTCTTTCTTTGCTGCCCGGAACCCAAATCTGATGGCTCTATTGGCTCCAAAAGGGGGGTAAAACCTCAAGATACCTAGTCACGGATCTCCCAGATCACTCCTTCTTCTTTCAGTTCAATCTGCAGTTTTCAACCTGTTTACAACGATCGCGACGCGCGCGATTTCATCAATCTGTCTCTTTTATGAAAAATCTCCTAATTGGCTGAAAAACCAACTAGCTTTTTGCATGCCATCCTAATCTAGAAGCTTTTTCTAACTTTTTCGAATTTTTAAAATAAATAATATCAAAAATATTCTAAAATTATCCAAAAATCTAGTATTTTCGGATAATCCATGCAACTCACACTAGTACTAATGACTCAGATCACATTGACTCTCTAGATCAATAGAGAAGTCGGATAATGATGCATTCCATACTTTTTCACACTGTGTCCTCATAACATCACGACAACACCTACACTCTACCAGTGACTTTGCCCTTCAAGAGGGAGCTCTTGGGGGTCCATGACTACCCCCCCAACCTTGCCTTATTGACCTTTCCCATAGCTCTTCCACAGGCCCTAGATTATTTTGCGCCATCACATGACCTGTAGGAGGATCTTTCTCAGCTTGATTGATCTTCTCCAACTACTGCAACAATTGGGCACTTGGATAGGTCTCATTTGATGCCTAGAAGCATACTTGGAGCCTGGCATTGAAGTATTGAACATTGGTATTTATTTGGTTCTAATTTAGCACTATTTTGGGATTGTCATAACAGTCCGCATGCTATTATAAATGATGTTACACTAAAATTTGATGCTACATCTTGGTTGGCATTGACATTTGATGCCCAATTGGTCCCGAATGGTTCCGGAATGTTAGGGGAATGTATGCCTATTGATTGGCCATCATTTGGAGCTGATTTAGTGGCTTGAAATACTCAATTTTACACATTAAATCACTACTGTACACTCTAGGTCTGAAGCTTATTTAGTCACTATATGCTTTGCCTATTGGGCACGGGTGCTTCTAGGGTATTTCATATGACTCTTGGGATGCAAATAAAGGTTGTCAAATGTTTTGGATGGTTCCGGAATGTATTTTGAGACTTTTTTGAGCTCCATATTGGTTGGTATTTACTTGACATTGATCTACACTGGCATGCTTTGTGACAGAGGTTATATCTATGGTCTATGTATGACCCGTTGGTACATGCTTGATGCTTATGTTCCCTACACATGCCAATTACATTGTTTGGACTTGAATGCTACTGGAGCTTTGTTTGCATTTGAATTTGGATATTCTAGAGCTTATTTTGTTCTTGCTTTGGCTTGTCAGATATTGATTGGGATTAACTTCATGACATTGGATGCTATCACTGGATACTTGACCACTCATATGCTCTGGATGTCTTACTAATGTATGATATTGGATACTCCATCACATTGGTGCTCTTACATGCTTTGTTTGAGTTTATTTGCTTGACACTTACAACTTTTATGCTAGTGGGAGCATCTTTGCACACTTATCAGACATTAAGTAGTATGGGTTATGCATATTGAGCTTTTTAGATCTTTGAGACCAGGATCTCCTCGTAGATGATGTATGGTTGATATACCTTGGTCCATGTAGATGTACTTGGGCTGATTCGGCTTTGTATTCACTGAGCAGACACCGCCGACCTATGTTAGGTCTTGGCAATGGTATGTACATTTTGCCCTGTTGATTGGGGGGTGTACCGACTTTATTGACAGACTTTGTCTGACATGCTTGGGTGTTGGCTCATGTCAGTTTGACTTTTACATGCTTGTTTATGCACACTTGATGGTGATTTTTCATTGACAATCAGTGTTGACTTTGAATATTGAGCTTTGCCTACTGTTAGCTCTCATTGTACACTACTATCATAAATTCCAGCAAGCATATATCTGCGAACTTTCATGTATTTTTCATGTTGAATCACCCTAGTTTGATGTAATCCATTTCTATCCATTTTTCCTTGGTTTTGGTGGTTTTTTGGTCATTATCTGCAGTTTACAACAAGCAATTTTGAACTGTCTGCACTATTTCAGCTTGCAGTATGGCATCTTCTTCCACTGACAATGCTACCTTCAATATCATTAAGCTTGATGGTACAAATTATGCCTATTGTAAGAGCCAAGTTTGTCAGGTATTGGTGCAAAAATCGTAGATAAAGCCACTAAGGCCGAGTAAGCATAGCTATCCATATCGAAAGGGCGGATGCCCATGTGTGGAATGTAGGTGAGGACATCAAGTAAGAAGTCACTAGAGGCCACTCTGCTAAAGCAATGTGCAACTCCTCCTGGGTGAGGATGTGATCTAGGTAAGGGTGTTCTTTAATGTGGTCTTCCATAGATCGATTACGGAGAGTAGTCAACACCCTATATGAAATTGGAGTGACATAGGTTGGGTCATATTCAGATGCTTTGATTGTATATCGTTGTTCAGCATTGGTCATTATTTGGCATCCCTCTAGCTCCCATTTCAATCATAGAGCGTACCATTTCTGCAAGAAGGGGAAATCGTTGTCGACGAGCCGTTGCAACTTCTCAATTTCCTGGTTTGTGGCCATGATTGTGCTCTTGCTATACGACGTGATGAGACACTGTATGGTTGCTTGTTCCTTGGATACCTTGGTTGCAATTAATTTCGTAGCTGCTTCGAAAGCTTTGATGAATACGAATTCTGACTCCTCCCTAATGCAAGGGAGTATTCGCACTTTCGTCACTGTAGGTTCTTCCAAGAGTCCTAGATCGAGTCGATCGTAGCTTTTAGCCAATGTCATAAAAGTGGCATCCAAGTGTCGGAGGCAGGCAACCAAGTCGTCCCCATTATTTTTAGCTAAATCTACAGCCAAGGTTAGAATTGAATGCCGCTCATAAGAGGGTCTAAGCCCAGCAGGTGGTTGAGGTTTGATAGCACAGAGGTCAATAGCTAGTGGTTGTCGCTTGGTTTGCTCGTGAGTTTGTAGCTTGGCCTTATGTTCGATGGGTGCAGTTGTGGTTACAATTGACGTACTACTTGGTGCATTTGAGAGTTGAGTGGGGACATCACTGGGACTAGATTTGGTCGGTTTGTTAGTAACAGGTTGTGGGTTTGGCCGATATATTGGCTTATGCCTTGCTGAGGTAGGCCTTAGAGGTTGCATGGCTTTAGCAGCTTGAGTTGCTTGTGGTTTGAGTGGTCCTGACAGGACGTTTTGTGTGGGCAAGCTTGAAGATGGCGCTTGAGCAGTGTCTTTGGATGGTTGGGCTTTAGGCAACTAAATCCAGGTGTTACCCATATAGTAGCCTTGAGCTTATAACAAGGCTTTGGGGACCCATTGTGGCTTGACCGTATGCCGATGCTTATAGTTTCGTCTCGGCCTCCTAGGTTTTTGAGTGTGGATCCTTAGCCTTGCAAGGCCATGGGTTTCTATTCCTAGGTTGTTACACTCTCTCTTTAGGTACGCTTTGAACCAGGGTTAGGGTTCATGGCCTTGAGGTTGGTAGGTTGTGACAAGTCCCGAACCCCCTCATGAGACTTGGCGGTGGGTTTCTCTATTGGTGGCTCTGTGGACTTGGAAATAGTCACACTACCCTTGTGCTGAAAGCTGTAACTATGCAGATGTTACCCATGACTAGGTGGATACGTTGCGACTCATAGTCGACATGGCAAGAGGCTTGCTTCTTGAAAGTTCGTCCTAATAGCAATTCCATGCCTGCATTCTTAGTGTTGGGAAACACATAGAAGATTATTGGCATGCCTTGAGAATCGATAGAAAATACAACCTTACACTTTCCCAAAAGTGTGTAGGGTTGGCCTCCATAAGGGGTGAGATTAGCAATAGTGGGCTGCAATTGCAGCTTGCCAATTTGGGTCCAATGGTCATGAGTCAAGATGTTAAAATTGGCTCCCTCATTGATCAATGCATTGATGGTGCATGTACATTTAACAGTGACTATCATACGTAGGTAGGTTGGTGGTACTGCTTTCTCATCCTCACCATCCACCTTAGTGATAGTGTCTAGTTGTATGTGGAAGGGGGGTGCTAGCATTGGGGGCTCATGTGATGGGTGCATGGGAGGGAAATACTGCTTTATGCGGCTGCCATTAAAGAAGCCTATGCCCTCACCCTCTAGAGTTTCCTGCTTGATGTTGCTAGTACGGTTGATGGTTCGAACCTTAAAAGATCCTAGCCCTTGAAACTTCAGCTTTTGCTTATGTCTTTTGACTAAGTACAGTAGTACTAAGTCATCTTGTTCAAAGCTGCAATGCTTGACATGCTGGTCAAACTAGCTTTTGCATCTTGCCTTCTCGCATATGAGCGCATGGGTGGCTAGAAGCCGGGATTTTGTTAAGCACTCGAGTTCAATCAGCCGTTCTGTCCATGCCCCCTTCCCATCCCATCTTTTTTGAATGGCAATCCTAAGGCTTGGTACAAAGACTTCCAAGGGAAGAATTGCTTTTGTACCATATGTCAATCTAAAGGGGGTCTGTCCTATTGTTGTCTTGTAAGCCATGTAGTAGGCCCACAAGGCCACCATCAATTTGTTATCCCAATCATTGCGTGAAGCAAAGATGACCTTGGTCAAGATGTTTATTAGGATTTTATTTGTCGATTTAGCTTGACCGTTTGCATGTGGGTAATAGGGTGAGGATTTTCGATGGATGATTAGGAAGGAGGATAGGAGGTGAGCTATTACTTTATTGATGAAGTGTGTGCCATGGTCGTTGATTAGTTCAATGGGGCAACTGAATCGTGAGATCACTTGCTCCCATAGGAACTTAGTGGTGGTCCTAGTGTCATTCGTTCTCGTAGCTCGTGCTTCTGTCCATTTGGTTAGATAGTCGGTGGCCACAATGATGTATTTAGCCTGTGAATATTGGGCTGCAGGACTAACCGTTCGATGAAGTCAATTCCCCATTTCTCGAAGGGTTGTCGTGTGATAATTGGGGTTAGCTCCATGTGATATTTACGGATATGGACTTTAGTTCGTTAGCACTCCTGCTTCACGAATAGTGTCACATCTCGGAAGAGGGTAGGCCACCACAACTAGGGCTGCACCACCTTGTGGGCTGTTGCATCTCCACTAAAATGTCCTCCTACGATTCCACAGTGTGCCTCTATCTAGTACGTCATGCATCTCATGCTCACACATGCATTTGTGCAGCAACCCATCTTGCCCTAGACTATAAACTTGACCAGCTATCAATAGATAGGGCTGGATTTTGAGGATAAGTCACCTAAGGCGGGCCTTTTCTATCAGTCATTCTGGTAATCCGTGCTGAAGCACTTGGATCATGTTGTCTGCCCAATATGGCGCCAAGTCAGTTTTAAACAAATCTTTTTTTCTGGATAAGTGAAATAGGTGTGCGTCCTGCAGTTCATCCTCAATGCTTTGTCCAACTACTTCTCTCATGGGGATACGAGACAGATGCTCAGCCATGTAATGCTACTTCCCTTTACGCACTACCACGCAGAAGTCAAATTCCAAAAGCAAAAGAATTCATTTGGCAATGCGTCTTATGGAACATGGTTTATTAACCAGATAGAGCAAGGCTTGATGGTCGACAAATAAAGTAAAAGGTGTAGCCAAAACATAATGTCAGAATTTCTTCACGGCAAATACCATGGCCAAGCCCTCTCTTTCCATTGTCGAGTAATTCATTTCAGTCTCAGTGAGTTGTCTGCTAGCAAAGCTCACTGGATAATAAATGTTGTGTTCACCAGTTGGCACAACACAGCTCCTATGGCGAATGATGAGTTACATTCAATAGTCATTCCTTTGGAGTAAATGCATCCTTTACTTTTGAAAGGTAAACAACATATATAAAAGATTGAGATTATAATAGTGCACTTTGCATGTGTTGCACAAGCTAAGCATCACATATGACGATTGACATAAAGCCTCACAACCTTGACAAGCCATAAAGGCATTCCTTTGTGAGGCCACTATGTGTCTCTTATCTCATCATTATGAAGAACCTCTTAAGATATGCATAACATATGCCTTATAACATCTCTCATACAACTCACAAGAAACTTACCTTTGGAATGTCTATCTCAAAAAGGAACATCATTACTTTCTAATTTCCCTAAAGGTCAACATGCTTCACCTCCACATGCATTTCTTGTGGGGATATTGAAGAGGACCCTACTAGCAAGAATAGGGGATTGGGGTGGTGGATTAGGATGAGAAGATGGATATACACTATTAGGTTAACAAGTAAGATTCTTTTGAAGCATCATTGAGATACTAGATCTTGCATTCTAATCAGTGTGGTATGGTATCTTCACTAGGAGCTTCCTTGTAGTTTGCATGGCCCTAGGCATCTTGCTTTATGAATTAGAAGACATCAAACTAAGATGAGAAATATATGTTGAGAGAACGTAGATTTGCACACAAAAAGTGAGTAAGTTAAATGTGAAACCTACACCTTAGAAATCGTTCAAATAGGTAATCAAAGGTATAGAGTGTGTTTACAATTGATTAGCTCATCTTAGCTTCCTTCAAATCTTTTGTTTCCTTCTTTAAGCCTTCTTTTCAACTACTTTAGTAAACCAATGTGATTGAATTTCATCTACGTAGCCAATTCATTTGGACTATCATTTTCTTTTCTTTGCAACACTTGAGCTTCATTAGCCAATACTACTCCATGCCACCAAGATACCAATTAAAGCATTGGATTGTTGCCCTATATCCCATCCCTCCACATGATATTGGACCAAATTCCAATGGTTCTTATTCTAGAAAGTATGGTGATTGTGCAAAGGCACAAGTTGCACATGAATACATTTTCAAAGGAAGCTTGTAAAAACTCAATATACCTAAAATTTCTATGTGTGTACATACCATGTAGTGTGTGATAGCACTTGAAACCCACACTAGTACCATGTTATCATAAAAACTATATGCAACAACAAGCAACTCTTTCTCATCCTCATTGTCAAATACCATGTTTTGGGAGCATTATTGAAATTGATCCAAAGTTTTTCTTTTTCCATCCTAATTTTTCATCTATTGCTATGATCTAGAACTACATCGTGCAATTTTTCACACCCCTCATAGTCTTATGGCTTGCCAATTATAACTTTGACAAACTCGTCTAAAAGAGGAGAAATAGGTTTTCTAGCTTCACCCCTCCAAAGAAAGGTTTTGGGAAACCTTCTAAATTTTTCATGACCTCTTGTTCTCTTTCTCGACTATCACCTAATTTTTGTGTAAGGCTATGTTTGATAGCACTCTCAAGTTGTGATGATTCTTTCCTTTGGGTGTAAAAATATATATATGTGTCCATTATATTTTCCTCAATTTGAAGAAAGTCGTGTAAAGAGCCAAGCTATCTTGAAGATTGGCTTCCACATTTAGTCCTCTTTCTCATGAGTGGGTACAAAAGGCTTGTCACCATTTTGTCTTATCATCTATGATCAAGCAATATGGACATGGAAATCTTACATTGGCACCATTAGGAATGCCGCACATGCATCTTAAAGTCTTAAAATCATGCAAGTTGCCATTCAATCATACCTTTTCAAACCTCATTCTTTTAAAAACAAACACTTTCATCTAGTTTTATGGCATATTATAGTTTATTATCAAATTATTCTATGACATGTAGCAATACATCAATAATGTAGCTTGTGCCTTGTCTTATGGTGTTGACCCATGAGACCTTAGTCTCATAAGCATCCTTTGTCCCTACTTTAACATTTCCACACACTTGACATATATATGAAACATTTGCATTACTGAGATTTCATGAATCTATCAACTTTGATTATCAAGAAAGAAGCATAAGTACCCATTTTGATTATCTAAAAAGAGGCATAATTTAATTCTTTTTCAGTGAAAAATCGAAGTCATTGTGATAATGGCAACCCATTCACAAAGAGCTTCTGCATGCATAGCAAAGAACTTATTCAATGCCCATTATATTGTCAATGTGTTTCAATCCCATATGCATGTAGGTTTACATGATACCAAGATTAGCTTGGACAAGTTGCATCCTTTTGAATAAGGAGCATATTCAACATCTATCAAGATGTATAGGTCCTTCTTTCATGTGCTCCTTTTTGTCTCCTAATGCATTGAATAAGGGAGTGGGCTCACTAAAGGTACATAGAATTGGTTTAGTAATAGAGCAACTCAATTGAGGTAGAGAGAATGGACTTGTTGGAGCTCAATGAAGGGAGAGCTCAATGGAAACACGAGAGATTTATAAGAAAAGAGGAAATTTGTTAAGAGAGAAACTCAAATGTGACTTTCCAAATAATGTGTTATATTTAAAAAAGATCATTTTCAAGTTTGAAAAGAAACTCTCAAAAATTTTATCACATCATTGTAGATTAAAATATTTATTGCATGCAAGTGATTCTCATTTGGTAGTCTAAACATAAGAGAACCCTCTTATTACTCATACCTAACTAGATATAATATTTCGTTAGAGAGAATTGACTCATAAATGAGACAATGTCAAGAATATGAGAAAATCCCTTATGGAGTGTATATGAAAGGCAAAATAAGGTTAGAGAAGTACTAATAATATCGTTATTCTACCATTCTCTCTACTTGTCCTTGATTTAAGGACTGGTAAGGAGCTCTTTTGATAGCCTAGTTTTTCCTAATGGTAAAGCTTACACCATAGTCTTGACTCTTTGTGTTTTCCAAATGGCTATTAGGTTGGCATGTTCATATCCCAAGAAGTTCATTGTGGATATTGAGACAAATGCAACACAATTGTTTGAAGAAGAAAGTTTGTTCCCAATAGAAAGCTTACCAAAGGTATTTTCATCTTAAGATTTTTAGGCTAGGGTTGTCCTATTTGTAAGATTTGACTTCATGCTATGTGCATCTAATCACCTATGGCACATCCATGTTACAAACTTAATGATCATCATGACCCATGCATGAGATGTTTTGTAGCATTAATTCAAGAGAGAAAACTTCAAGCTATAATTACTAATCATGAAAAGTAATAACAACCAAAGAATAGGGTTTGTGGAAGGTTTTTGAGGTTATGAGGAAAGATAGAAATGTGCAAGCTACATTTTTCCTAAGTCTAACTCTAAAGTTACATTGAATCGCAATTTCTCATGAAGTAAGAGGCATCCATCTCATTTCATAGCATTGGTCTTAGTTGAAATTATTAACTAAGATCTTGCATGGGCAATGGTACTTTATTGCACTATAAGTTGAGAATATGTGACTAACTAAAAAAGGAAATGTGGGTGTGAAGTGCTTCCATTACAATCAAAATACAAAAAAGAACAATCAATATTGGGTTTATGTCAAGAGGGAACAACTCGATTCTTTCTTGGATGTACTTTATCATTTTACCTTCTAGAAAGAAATTGATCGTAGTGCTTAAGAGATGATTCATGCAGCCTGCATGGGGAATGACTCAAGTTTATATCCAATATTTTGTGGTGATATAAACACATATGGTTGACAAGTCTCGGTCAAGCCTTATCTCAAAATTCTCTCTTTTCTAATAGTCTATAGCAACCTCTATCAAACAACTAGCATTTTTTATGACAACTTCAATCGTGCATTTCTAACAATAGCTTCAATCATGTGTTCTTAATCAATGGTCTTTTTGTTTGTGTTTCCAAAGAACAACACATTGTCAATCTCTCAACCTATATCCCCCTCACATTAAATTTTATTTGATTGTACAAGCTTAGAGATTTTTTAACTATGATACAAGGGAAACTCATAGGAATGAGTGTTAGACTAACAAGATCTTTCCCTAACAATGAAAATGAACCTAAATACTTTTTCAATAGCCTTAGTAGCATAGCTGAAGCCCACTCAAGAGTGGAGCCCAATGGGGGAATACCTACATCTGTCATGAAGCACTTTTTGTCTATTGGAAATAAGTTAACGAAGATGTGACAACACTTGTGTAGGCCACGATGAGGATAGAAGGAACTGGTTTTGTTTTTAAAGGTAAGTAAAATTTTGAAGGACTTAAAAGCTATAATTTGTGATTTTTTACTAGAAAAAGTATTGCACATGTTTTCCTATGTCTAGCAAGGTTTTACTTGGAGTCATGATTATCTATAGCATGAGATCCTAGGTATTACTCTTGATGTCGAGACACAAGTCATCCGAATGGTTTGAGGGTTGGTATCTAAGGATCAGAAGCAATTGTATCATCATGAACACGAATATAATAGCATGGAGAGAAAAAGAGATTCCATATGAAATATTAAGGCTATCTAAGGTGCACAGTAGGTACTTATTCAAAGCCATTTTGAGGAACCCTAATTTTGTAAGCATGTCATGGAAGATAAGACAGTGGGCTGGGGATTCTCTTTCTCATCAAAAAGTGTGTGGTTGTTTGGTGCACGTGAACAGTGGCTAAAGGCTATTAAGGTTATACACTTTCAATGTAAGCTTTTTTCTAACAAAGCTTTTTGGTAGCCCATGCACCATCATGGAAGACATTTTAGTGACACAAGTTCAGGAGGAAAAGCATATATACATGGAACAAGTGCGAGTTGAAAAAAGAAATAATTATTAAGAAGTAGACGTTCTTGAAATCATGATAGTCACCTATCCACAAAATCTATAAAGAGGTCATTGTGCACGCTCGAAGGGAAGGTGGAAGAGAAGGGTGGCATGAGAAGGAATGAGAAGGAGAAGATATAGGTGTTCATGGTGGCAAAGTGCCACAAAGATAGTGGACAGTTAGAAGGGCAAAAGAAATGTTGTGAAGGAATAGGCCATTGTGGGAGCATGCATAAGCACTTGTGCAACTTGTTGTGCATACCCAACCCACTAAACAAAAACAAAAGAGGAGTTGATGAGAAGGGTGAAAAATGTCCTTAGGAGTTAGAGCTATTATGCCCATAGTTAGTGCCAAAGAAAGGAATGGGGTGTTTATTGTAAGGTGTAGTTGTGGATGACAATGCTCAAACAAGAGTGCTTCTCAAGCCTAAAAATCTAGATTTTGTGTACCTTCTATCTAAGTTGAGGCCGGACATGTTAATGATGAGAGGAGACCAATTCTCATACACCTCTTTCCCTTTGTATTAAAGGATTCTCATGTTGATGCTTTTGGTGTGCGAGCCTTGGGTGAAGAGCATTATTCATTTTGATATAGTTTAGGCTTATGAATCAATACTAATGAATATTAAAGTTTCTTTATTAAGGCTACACCTCAAATTGTAGCTCTTCATGATCCTATCCTAATGGCATAATTAATATCAATTTCCTTCCTAAAAGTTTGTAAGTGATCGTGCCCTTACCCATCATGTATCACTAAGTTTGGTGGCCTAGGTTTGTGACATCAAACGGTGATTCCTTGGGTCTACTAGTATTTTTTTCTCAAAAAAGGATAGCAAGTGTATGCCTTGAGACTTTCTAAAGTTTATGCTTGTTGCATTTAATGAGGTTTTTTTTGTTGAGAAATTGTTGAGAGGTCTCTTGTGTAATATTATTTCCATTTTCAAATTTGTTTCCCAAAATGTAGTTGGTCAGGTTAGAGCAAAAGTTGGCAATAAAGGTGGCTACTACTAATAAGAAGATTGAAGATGAAGCCAAGAAAATGAGAACCGAAGTATATTCGGAGATACAAAAGGAAATCAAAACAAGGAAGGAGGAAAAAAAGAAAGGTATGACAAGCATTCATCTTTTCAATAGCTAATGAAGCAACACTACAAAAATTAATTGCATTCCATGCACATGTTCAATCCCATGCAAGCTAGAGACCAACCTAAGGTTAGTATTAAAAGAAAAATGTGTCAACTGGTTGGGAACATGGAAAATTCACAAGCAAGGAAATGTTCTTGAGCAAATGTGGTCTTTGGAGATATTCAAGATAATGTTTCAAAGGAGCCAAAATATGATAATGTTTTAAAGGAACCAAAATATGGATCACAAGTGTGGACTTACACCAAAATTAAACATCACAACTAGGTGAAATCACCAAGATGAAGGTGGCTAGAAAAGAGGACAAACTGGCGCAATTCATCAAGATGGAAAAGCCAAGCCTAAGCATTGAGTTGCTTCAGGATCATGATGTATTTAGCAACTTTTACTATTTTAACAATTAACTTTTCAAATTCTTCATTTTGTATTAATGGCATCCCAAAGAGGATTCCATTTTGTATCAATGACATCCCAAGGTGGATTGTAACTAAATTCTTAATGTGTATCTCTGTCTAGTACACATTTGAGGCATCTGAAATCTTAATGTGTGCCTCTTTGTCTTGTATGCCTTTAACAAATCTTGAAGGACATTAATACGTGTGTGTGTGTGGGTGGGTGTCATGGCAAAGTTCAAGCAAGAGAGCTTATGGCAGGCCACAGATCCGAATACTGTAGTAGATGAGATGGAGTATTTTGGTATGTGTGTGTGTGTGGGGGGGGGGGGGGGGCCCATGGGAGGAATATTTTTGTCTGTGAAGTTGCAACTTGAAAACAGAGAATGTTGTTTTCAAAGACTCACTTGCCAAAGTACTTATGCACTCCACGCAACAAGAAGGAAGGTGGCAACCACTATTGTTATTGCTAATAGGAAGATGGAATATGAACTTGAGGGAATAACAATCAAAGTGTAAAAGGGGACACAAAAGGAAGTTGAAACAAGAAAAAAGGCAGACAAACAAGATACAAATAATCATGATATGATAAACATTATCTTTTGAATAGTTAATGAAGCTACATTGCAAAAGCAAGTTACAATCCATACACATTTAGGAGGCCTCCCTAACAAATGGCATGAAGAGCATAATAGGAACCAAATGATAAAGGTCACCAAGGATGTCAAAGACATACAAGCTAGAGACCAAGACTCAAAAAGAAAAGGGGTTTAAGACACCATGACAAATCATCGACCAAGGAAAGAATCAAGTGATTTTAGAGCTTGGAAACATGCCAAATAAAGTTGAAGTATTAAAGCAATCAAAATGTTTCAAGGGACTCAAAAGTCTAGATCATAAATGAACTTACACCAACAAGGCACACGAAGCATTACGAATTAAAATTGCCAAGATTAAAGGAGCTACAAAGGAGGGCAAATAGACAATTTATCGAGGTGGCTATCACAAAGGAGTTCAAAAGGTCCAAGCACTAGTTACCATTGAGTCATGATGTATTTAGTAACTCTATACAACTTTTTCAATTGGTTTTCTTTTTGTATCAATTGCACCTTGAAGAGGGGTTGTAACTAAAACCTTGATATGTGTATTTGTTTTATGCACCTTTGAGGCATCTAAAAGGATATTAATACAATTTTCTTTCTTAGCCTTTGTCATAAGCACCTTCAAGGCATCTAAAAGGATATTAATGCAATGTTCCTTCTTAGTTTCTCATATAAAATTCAATTCATTCTCAATAGTAATATTACCATTCACAAATCCATCTCAATGAGACTACTTATTTCTCACAAGGCATACTTTCTTTGTAATAAAACTTCACTTGTATGCACTATACAATACCATCCCAACTAACACAACAATTGTCAATTATGTTACCCATCACATACCAATTGCCATGAGTGTGTACAAAAATAAGCCTCACCCTTAGATAAAAGGATCGATAAAATGACACCCCCAAAAGCAAAACCCACCCTATGCCAATTTAATGACAATTTTGCATAAAAGATTCATAATCTTTAGCCTCTTGAGGCAATGACCCATATTTTTATGTTTAAATATCAATCTCCTGCAATTCAACCAACATGTAGAGTTTTTAACATTTTCAAGTTCGAAAAACCTCAAGACAAAACATCCTTGAGTGTCACTTTATTTCATCCCTCATTGTCACTCTTGTGAACCCTTCATTTATAACCAAACCTACTTCATTTCAAAAATACCAAGAGGGGGGTAATATGATCTAATATGTAACTCTTAAAGTATAATATATAGCTCACCTAAATGAAGCAAATAAAATGGGAGACCATTATATGTCAATATGGGGTGTTGATCTTACATACGTCACGTATGCTTTTCTAGTATAATCTCCTACTATTGTTCTGAAAGTCAAAGAAAACCTAGCGAAAGGTTCCCTTGCACTTAGTAGAAGATTGCATGGGTAACCTTTTAGCAATTTGATATTGATAAAAGCTTTTCATCTTAGTATACCAAGGGACAGGGTGGCCATAGTTCCTCATGATAGTTATGTCACGTATACTCAAAAGTCAATATTATTGATACTAAAGAGCAAAAGTGTCTGACTTTCCTCCAAAAAAAGAAGGTAGGACTTATGGCCAAGCTCCTATAATTACCATCAAGACAACTGGAGTGTCTACCACGACTATAAATTTGTAGCTTAAAGAACTCCCACATTTAAACTTGTGAGAACATAAGGGTGGTCAAGTGAGGTGGATAATAATGGAAAAGGTGATAGGACCCTTTCAACAAGCCATGCTTTTGCAAAAGGGCTTTCAACTAATTAAGGTGTCATTGGCATCTAATATTTTTCATGGCCTCCATTCTCTCTCTCTCTCTCTCTCTCTCTCTCTCTCTCTCTCTCTCATAAGTGTATATTAATATTGGAATATTTAGATCTGGCCTTCAGGCCATCCAAACAAAAAAGATACAAGTCTCACATCAAGGCTTCTATCCAACCATGAAAATCCTATCAAACACAAGTCTAAAGCCAAAAGGCTACTTATAAAATAACACATAAATATAATGTTGGCTCTACAGAATCGAAGTAGAGCAAACAATATCCAGCCAAGGAGCAGCAACATCTGGAGAACCACATCTGCTGAAATCATGGAAGAAATCTACCAAAAGAGTAATCCTAGAACACGAGCCACTTGACCATGAATACCCAAGGTGGAATCGAAAATAAAGGCATTACGAGTATACCAAATGTGCCAAAGTGCTATCCATCTAAGAAATTGGAGAAGGCAAGCATGATCCAAGTGCAAAAAAGACAATGAAGGCATCTTGCCCAAGACCCAAGAAAGAATGGGTGTCCATTGCTGAGCCTCTCTCTCTCTCTCTCTCTCACGCTTGTGAGCAATTCTCACTTCTAAAGAACAGCCCAGTTTCCTAGATTGAGGGATCTAGTAAAAGTTGAAGTACTATTCTTAAGAGCATATCCTGATGTTAGAAGGAAAAATCCACTCGTATCATGATATTTGAAGGATAACAACTACCCAAGAATGATTAAAAATCTGTTCCCTACTCATCTTACTAGCTGATTGGAACATGCAATGGACGGCCTCTGGCAGATGTTAGATCCACCAGATCATCATGGAAGGCTAGAGAAAGTATCATGCTATCAGATTAACCCAGCAATGGATCATTAAGGGTCCTCCTTGATGGTCATGAGACATATTCCAGAGTAGTTTAACAGAAATATTTGTTTGTTTAAAATATGCAAGGTCTCATCTGGATACAACGGCTTACCAAGGGCTCTTGGGCCAAAAAGCCAAATGAACACAATGCATTTGAATGACAGATCTGCAATACATGTTGCTCGTATGAAGATTACTAACGTGGACACTTTCATCAAACAGTAAGACAGCTCAACTAAGATTCAAGTTACTTGCTTGAGCACTGATGATATTACAAATCAGCTTCTGTAATTCCCCTCAAAGAAGAGGAATTTTCTGTACTGCTCAAGCCCCTATTCACTTCTGTGATAAAGATAAATAAGCCACAGACGCATATACATGTAAAATGGAGTTGAGAAAGAGGCTCCAAAACATTCTCTATCAACTCATTGACTTTGGCCCCCTTTTTCTTTCATTTTTTTGCACCATTGTTGGTTGGCACCTGCATGAGGGCATGTCTTCCTATCCCTTTCTAGGCTATCATCTTCTGCTCATTAAATGAAGCCAGAGTTTGTGGAGGCTCCTCTCTATCGACTCGCTGACTTTTGGACCCCTTTTTCTTTCGTTTTTTTCCAACATTGTTCAGCAACTGGTCAGCTTGTGCAGCAGGGCATGTCTTGCTATTGCCTAAAAAGCTATCATCTTCCTGCTGGTTAAAAGAAGCTGGAGTTTGTTCACCCTTCAACCCGTCTTCGACAGTGAGAGTTCTCTTACCACTAGCTGATAAAACATACAACACATGATTACTTGTACAAAACAAGAAATAGAAAGATACAACTTACAACATAGCATGTGCCAGTAACCTACTTTTAAGAGAACAACCAACAAGACAAGTGAGACGTGCTTTGGTTTCTGCCTCCATCACTGGGCTTGGAACACTCTTGCTGCTGGACTTCTTGACAAGCCGAGTATCCCAAACACGTACAAAACCGTCTGATGATGCAGTGGCAACAAAGAATGGAAACACTTCTGCTGTATGACTTGAACCCAATACACTCAGCCCCCTGATTCGATTGGAATGAGCACCAGATATTTTCAGAGCAAGCTCAGCTGTTCTTGTATCCCATGCTCTCACAGTGCAGTCTTCACCTCCAGTGAAAAGTACAGCATCCTGAAAAGGTATTGCACAAATCAAACAGAGCCTCCAGAAAAGGACAAAGGAAAAGCAATTTCAGATTTGGTGCAGTGTATTGCAACATCACACAACATCGCAAACATTAGGAACCAAGGTGCGTACGAGTAATGGCAATGCAATTGATCATAAACCCATTTGCTTAGAGATAGACACATGCACAAGCTCCCACCTTGCCGTGGAAGGAATGCTCAAAAAGTTCCAAACAAGACTAAGTCTCGCTCCCTCCATGGGTGTTTTAAGCCCTCAGAATATTTAAATGACTTTCAAAAGCTCAAATAGGAGAGACTGGTGAAGAAAGACCCGCAAGCTGCTATTCAAGAAGTGGATGACTACACACAGAGAGGTACAAGTGAGCTCAATATTGAGCAAGAATAAGATTAACAATGTGCAATTACAAAAATGTGACTGAAGTACATGTTTCCACCATTCAGCTCCCTATCCCAATGTGCAACAATCTTACAATTAGCTCTAGGCTTACACAAATTTATTGCATGATCGCTAGCTGAAGTGCAACTTGGGCCTGACTTGGTCCATCAGCCAGCAAGTCATCATGATTGTGGCCCACCTAAGAAGAGCCATGATTGGGCATGCTTGGACATAAATATCACATAGCCAGCTCATCATCTAGCATATCTGTTATGTCTACACCATTGGGATCCATGGCCTGGAGCATTGTGTGCATTGCACCCTTTTCTTTTGGGTTTTTTTTTTCCAAGAACATGGCTACTAGGAACAGCCAATAAGAAACAGGGCCAAGGAACAGAAAGCATAATAGGGACAGGGAGGCCCCCTTCCAAGAACAAAGAGGGAACAGGGTTTAAATAGGGAAATTTAGGAATTCTTGCTATTTCTGGAATAAACAACCTCACAAGTATTCAAAGACACTCTAAAATATATCTAAACATCATATTGCACTGTAAAACACAAAATGAACATTACGTCATACATTAAGACTAGCTGAAAAATGAATACATGCTACTTAAAAGTCCAAAGACCTGAGCCATAGACATTTGAAGGCTGAAGTGCATATCATGAAGAGCCAAGGCTAATGTGGCAAGACCATTAGGAGACACAAATGTCAAGTCGAACAATGATCATAGATAGCTTGTGGTTCATCTGTGAATACTCAAGCCTCAAGGGCTGTTGGGCTGACGTAAATGATAGCATCCTCATCCCCAACATTATGTGTAGCCTCCTCTACTACCTCCTCAACTCCCTCTGAAACCAACCAACCTTCTTGGGAAGGGTGGTGGATAACTCGATTAACTCAAATATTAGCTTCATTTGATTCACAAATCTGAAATTACACATTTTACCGATTAATCTTGGACAACCGACACCAGATTGGCCTCAACAACTAGTGCCCCTTGTGGTGTTTCATAAATGAACTCAAATATTAGCTTCATTTGATTCACAAATCTGAAATTACACATTTTACCGATTAATCTTGGACAACCGACACCAGATTGGCCTCAACAACTAGTGCCCCTTGTGGTGTTTCATAAATGACCAGCAACTCTTGAATTTAATTTGCCCCCTATTGAACTTCAATCGAGGCACAATTGGGTATTTAATCTCTTGCATGCGGACCACAATAACTGGAGAATGGGCTCACCCTGCACATTCTTGTCTTCAGCTGCTACATTGAATACAAGGCCTTCAAAAATGGGCAGGGATCTTGAGATGGCTGAGAAACCCTGATGGTTTCTGTAAACTAGGGTTTCAGCAGCCATTTAAAGCCGGAAATGGCTGAGAATTGTTGAGGAACTATATGTAGTTAAGAGAGGAAATCAGCTAAAGAGAATGTCTTTTGAACAAAAGCTCTGATGGCAGTTTGATGGCACCAACAGCTTCGATAGGGAGATACTATATCTTTTGAGGACATGGCCATGATTCTTTTGACTCCGCTACCATTTCTGAAGTTCAATGTATTCTATACCAATCTTCTAACTTCGAGGACCTGAGATACTCTTCTTTGGGAGCACCTTACCTCGCTAGTCTTGGAGTATAACAAGTGGCTCAGAGATATATGTTCCAATGGATTTGGCTTCACGAAGGCTTTTATAGCAAGCTTGGGGAGAGGGAAGAAGAAGGGGAAGCCCCAAGCCAAGAAACAAGAGGACAAAGAGGATGATTCCAAAGATTCTAAGAAGAAGCCTAAGTGTCCCCATCGTGGTGGCAATCATCTGGAGAAGAACTACTGGAAAAAGTATCCCCATTTGAAGCCCAAAGAGGGGTCCAAGAATTCGAAGGCCACACCTGCTACCACTGAGTCCATCATCTTACACTAGTTCGAGGTGGAGGATATAGCTCTTGCTTCTTTTGAGGAAAGGCCTTGTCTCATGGATAGTGGGGTCCCTTCCCACATGACTTACTGCCAAGATTGACCAAATTTGGGCTTTAACCTCTTATTTGTTTACAATCTTACACATCTAGGTATCCAATTCATTTTTACCCAAGATGCAATCACCGTGTTAGAGATATAGTCATCCCCTAGACAAGCATGTGTCAAATATGGGCAATGTTCATGCATTTTTTGTCAAACATGGTCATCCCCTAGACAAGCATGTGTCAAATATGGGTAGTGTTCGTGCATAATGCATTATTTGTCAATCTCAGCACTCCAAAGCAATCACCATCATGTTTATACCTTCGTTGGGCGAGTCGGATAATTTCTGTCAATCATGGGCAAGTGGACATGCCGTGTGGCGGTGCATGTTGTTTTTCCTCATTTTTTTGGCAGTGCTTTTTTCACACATGTGAGTATCAAACTATTCAGCATTCTATCGGTCAGTTTTGACTAGCTGACCAGCATCATTGCATGGCATATTATTAGGCTATATATAGCCCACTTGCTACCCACTCACATATGCATCCTTTGCAGACTTTGAGGTGCACAAGTGGTGAGACCGTCAAGGTGGAGAGATACGCAAACATATGCACAGCACCTGCGTATGTATCTACTTCCTTATTTAGGATTCTTCATTCCAGATTTTGTGTTCTCTCTCTCTCTCTCTCTCTCTCCCCCCCCCCCCCAAGTTCACTATTCTCTAGTCCAATCATACGCTTCTGCATCGCTACACTCTGACATGGTATCATATGATCGTAGAAGGGCTGATTGATTTTGGGTGGATCTAAAGAGGAAATTTCAGCACGACACAAGGCTGCATTTTCCGCATTTGAGGGCGAGTGGGAGGGTTGCACATCAACACAAGGCTGAGGTGAGCGTAGGTGTGCAAGAAAGGAGCAAAGTTGCTGATTTTGCTGCTGATTTTTGCTATTTGAGGAGGAAAGTTGTGTTTTCAGCCTTCTGCTGCTGCAGATTTTGTCTATTCATTGCCTCCGGTAGGTGAAGAAGGTTCGGGATGAGTGGAAAACAGCCCTAGTAGGCTACATTTTCACAATCAAAGGGGGCTGCTTTTGTGTTGTTGCAAGTATTGTAAGTGAAGATGTCTTTTGAGGCCAACACAAGGTTTCAAGCTATCATGGATTGGAAGGTCCTCGTTTTACCAGCTCTTCCCTTAGATCAAGAGCTAGATGGTGAGAACTACCACATTTGGTGGGTCATGATGCTTGCCATTCTAGAGTCCTACGATTTCGCGAAGCTTGACACCAAGGCCATCAACCGTCCTTCAATTCAAGGCATGTCCAAACAGTCTACCAAAGAGAAGTTGGACTTGGCAAAGGCTCAAGTGCATTGGAATTTGGGACAAACTCAATACCTGCATCTATTTGTTTTTAAATTACTCATGCACTCCAGCTGTTATTGCCCTTATTGAGCATTTGACAATTGCTAGGGATATTTGGCTAAAACTGGATCAAATGTACAATCGCATGACCATTATGAAACCAGTGTCTTTGGAGGTACACATGAGAACTTTAAGTCCCAACAAATTGTCTTCTATGCGGGAGCATGTGAACAAGCTAAGGCAGCTATAGATATAGGTGCAAAACATAGGGAAAGTTATCATCTCAAAGGACATGGCGATAACTCTCCTTTCACAGTTACTGCCTCAATTTAGTGCATACTCATCAGTGGGAGAAGTTGGTTCCTATGGTCTTGGACCAAAAGGAGCAATTGAGAGGACAAAATGCTTCCGAATTGAATGCATTAACAAGTTAGTCCTCTCAAAAGAATGGGAGAGACAACAAGAAGGATGTGACATTAATGTGACATTAAAAGTGACATTTAATGTAACGTTAAGGTAACAAATATTGAATGTGACATTAAATTGACATTTAATGTGACATTAAGGTAAATCTAGGGGAACATGCACGAGAATGACCGTCTGGGCTCTTGGGCGCCCGAACGGGGTTAAGGGGAGCCTAGAGAGTAAGAGAGTCCAAGAATAGTAGGACTCACCAAAAGTGGACGGCTGGCAGAGGAAACGGGGAGAGAGGAGCCAACACTTATCTAGGCGAGGTTGGTAGGAGAAACGGACTCGTGCTCAGACAGGCTCATTGTTTTTCTGTCTTTTCCTAAGCCATCTTTCATTGGTATTAGAGCAGTGTGGATTCCTGGAGATTTTCAACGAAGGGCAGCGACGGACCCGTAAAGCCAGAAGTGCCCGCGATCTATTCAATCGACAGTCGACGGGCAGCGACGGACCCGTAAAGCTGTTGGTCAAACGTCAAGTCCCCCGCTATCTATTTAATCGACAGTCGACGGTCCGTAAGCTGCTGGTCAAACGATTAGGTGACACGTCACGAAAACTTGACGTGACGTGTAATTTTGGTCACGTAACGTATCGAAAGGGCAGTCATTTTTTTTCACGCCTGTTCGTGAACGCCGTAGGCTGATCGTGGGCCACCGAATCCTGGCCACGCCTGTCCGTGAATGCCCCTCCATGAACACACCAGCAAAACACGCATTCTTCTCCTTTTCACGGGCTGAAGTTGAAGTTATTTTCTGATACGTGTTTGATCAGTCGACTGCGTGTTCGGAATTCTTCTTTTCAGCCTCGACTGTATTTATATCACAAGTACAGGTTCACCAGAAAGCAAATTCAGGAAAGGAACATTGATGGCCTACGTGATTATTAAAGAAGGGGGCTGAATACTACTCGTTCTACAAAGAAGCTCCATTTTCTGCGTGACCGACTTTGTTCGGGCAATAAAATTTATTCCTTACTCTTCAGGTTTATTTCCAAATCAGTAACAACTATCTGCCATTAAAATCAGGGAAGTACTTTACTTTGTATGCAAATTTCTTATCTTTGCTTTCCAATTCCAGTGTATTAATGGCAAAAAAAGGGAAAGAAAGGGTAATGGAAAGTCCTAGTTCTGGGGACCAACCTATGGTAGATCCCCATGAACCAGAAATACAAGAAGAACAATGGGAAGAATTTTTTGCTACACGAGAGCAATTCGATGATCTTACTGCTCGTGTGCAAGCTCAGGGGGTTCAAATGGAATTTTTAACCCAAACACTCACTGAAATAAAATCTCAATTAACTTTATTGTTGGAAAGAGATAAAAATAAGATAGAAACCTCGGATGTCCCATCTTCATCGAAAGATTTAGATGCGACTATGCGAGATCCTAAGGAACCCCAACCTTACCATAAATTGAGGGATAATCCAGTTTTAAAGGATATAAAACCACCTCAATTTTACGGGGAGAAAAAAGATAGGAATAAAAACACAATCTTTAATTTCCTCCAAAAATGGGAAGATTTACATAAACTAAAAAATACCCCACCACATCTCCAAGCATTGGAGGCTAGTTTAACTTTGGGGCCCAAAGCATATAAGTGGTGGCGAACTTTAAAGGAGGCAAATAAAATACCTGAAACCTGGGCTCAATTTGAATCCGTCTTTTTGAAAGAATTCCTTCCTGAAAATGAAATGGAAAGAAATTGGGAAGATTGGGATTATGTCAGACAAAAGGAACGACCCCTGCTGACATATCTGGAGGAATATCGTGAGATAATCCTCAAATTGGAAGGAATAGATGAATTCCAAAAAACAAGAGGATTCATTAGGGGACTAGATAAAGCCTGTAAAAAGGAAGTAAAACGGAGTTTACCTAAGACGCTGGAAGAGGCAATTAAATTTGCATTAATTTATGAAGATAGTATGCGTCCAGGTACACTCACTAGTCTCACCGATACGGAGCCCAAGTCTAAGGAATTGGAAACCTCAAAATTTGTGGGCAAATTTAAAAGGAAAATGCCATTTTTTAAGGGTAATCAAGAGAAGAACATTTGGAACACTTACAATTAGTATTCCAACTGTTAAGAACACATTCCCTTTATGCAAAGAAAACTAAATGTGAATTCTTTGCACAAGAGGTCAAATATTTGGGGCATATTATCTCAAAAGAGGGAATCAACATGGATCCAGAAAAAGTAAGGGCGATTATTGAATGGCCACCTCCAAGAAACCTGGAAGAGCTGCAGATCTTCCTAGGTTTATCTGGATTTTATCGTAGATTCATTCGAGATTATGCCAAAATAGCTGTTCCAATGACAGACCACCTTAAAGGGAAAGGAAAAAGTTTTAATTGAGGAACAGACCAAAATGAAAGTTTTCAAAAACTTAAGATAGCTATTGCTACAGCTCCAGTATTATTAATAGTGGATCCCAATAAACCATTTGTGGTTGAAGCTGATGCCAGTGATAAGGCAATAGGCGCGGTCTTATTACAAGAAGGTCGACCAGTTGCTTTTGAAAGCAAGAAATTAGACCGTGCAAAACAGAATTAGGGAGCTGTATGCAATAGTACATGCAATGAAGAAATGGAGGCACTATTTGTATGGTGCCAAACTTTTGATTTTATCGGATCATGAAAGCATTAAGTGGCTTAATGATCAACCGGATTTACACGGGCGTAAAGCCAGATGGGCCGAACTCCTCCAAGAGTTCGACTATGAGATAAGATATAGAAAAGGAAAGTATAATATAGTAGCTGATGCACTCAGCAGAATGCCCATCATTAATGAATTGAGTTTTACTCAGTTCACTTCCAACTTGCTTGAATCTTTAAAAGGGAAATGCCAAGTTGATCCGGCATATTCCAACATATGGGAAGCAATTAAAAATGGGGATCCAAATGAAAGTGCTTCTACTGAGGAAGGAATATCTGAGGATGTTCAACAAGGAAATGGAGTATTAGGGGTTGCTCAAACTGGATTCAAGTGGAAGAATTTTACCATTGATAATGGTTATTTACTCTACAAGGGTAGGGTATGTGTCCCGAAAGATATAGAAATAAGGCGCCAGATACTCTTTGAGTGTCATGATACCCCTAGTGCGGGACATCCAGGAGTTAATAAGACTTATAGTCTTATTAAAAGGCAGTTCTATTGGCCTGGAATGAATAAGGACGTCCTTGACTATGTGGTCAAATGTAATAAATGCCAGGTTAATAAAGCTGAAAGATTAAAAATGGGAGGACTTCTCCATCCACTAGAAATTCCTTCGGGAAAATGGGAGAGTATCTCCATGGACTTTATTGTTGCTTTACCTAGAACACAGAGGGGGCACGACTCTGTGTGGGTGATTGTGGATAGGTTAACCAAAATGGCTAGGTTCATTCCAACTTCAACTGATGTTAAAACACCAGAATTGGCTAGATTGTTCGTAGAGAACATATACCGATTGTATGGCCTTCCGGCAAATATAGTTTCTGATCGGGATAGAAAATTTGATAGCCATTTTTGGCGTGCGGTATTTAGGAAATTGGATACTAAACTTAGCATGAGTACGGCGGATCATCCGCAAACAGATGGGCAAACTGAAAGGGTTAACCAAATTCTTGAAGATATGCTTAGGGCATATGTAAGTAAAAGGCAAACTAATTGGGAAGAGTATTTACCGATAGCAGAGTTTGCATATAACAGTGCCAAGCACTCTTCCACTGGATATAGTCCATTTATGTTAATGTATGGGTTTCAGCCCAGAGCTCCTTTTGCAGTAGGACTGCATAAGGAAAAGGTTCAGGCAGCTAAAGACTTTTTGGAGGATATGAGTAGTATGTTAAAATTTGCTCAAGAAAATATTAAAAAAGCTCAAAATCGAGCTAGAGCATATGCAGATCCTCACCGAAGAGACATCTCCTTTGAAGAAGGAGAATTGGCCTATCTTAAGGTGCCTGAACAAACTAAAACTATGAAAAAGGAACAATGTCCAAAGCTTTCACCAAGATATTGTGGTCCTTTCATAATACTTAAAAAGGTGGGAAAATTGGCTTACAAGCTCCAACTACCTGCTGGTAGTAAAATACATCCAGTTTTTCATGTAAGTAAATTAAGGAAGAAGCTGGGTGATTTGGATAATCTAATCTTAAATGATGATATTGAGGAGCTATTCAATGACCAATCTAATCCACATGAACCAGAAAAAATATTAAATGTTCGTAATAGATGAACAAGGAATACTATTTATCAAGAATGTTTGGTTAAGTGGAAAGATTGTTCAGAAGAAAGCTCAATATGGGAGCGAGTAAGTACTTTAAAGAAAAGGTTTCCCAATTTACAGTTAGACCTTCCAAGTATCGTTTTCGAGGACGAAACCGATTCTTAAGGGGAAGGAAATGTGACATTAATGTGACATTAAAAGTGGCATTTAATGTAATGTTAAGGTCACAAATATTGAATGTGACATTAAATATTAAGGTAAATCTAGGGGAACATGCACGAGAATGACCGTCCGGGCTCTTGGGCGCCCGAACGGGGTTAAGGGGAGCCTAGAGAGTAAGAGAGTCCAAGAATAGTAGGACTCACCAAAAGTGGACGGCTGGCAGAGGAAACGGGGAGAGAGGAGCCAGCACTTATCTAGGCGAGGTTGGGAGGAGAAACGGACTCGTGCTCAGACAGGCTTCATCGTTTTTCTGTCTTTTCCTAAGCCATCTTTCAAAGAAGGACAAATCTAAGAAGGACAAGGATAAGAATAAGGAGTCTACTTGTCACATTTGTGGCAAGATAGGTCGTTGGAAGAAGGATTGCCCCAACAAGGATAAGAAGGACCCCAAGAAGGAGAAGTCTACAAAGTGTTCAAGGGTTGTGGCTACTCTCTCATCAGTTACCTTCCTCCATTTGGAGGTGGTTAAGGCATCGACCCCTAGGGCTTCTAATGATATGTTGACAGCCCAACAACCCCATGAGTGGATGGTTGACAGTGGTGTCTCTCAACACATGACTCCTTCATCAGCTGATGTTTCCCATTTGCGCCCTTTGCATAAGCGAATTCTAATTGGAGATACGTACTCGTTTCCTATACAAGGTAGAGGTAACATGCAATTGACTCCAAATGGGCAAGGTGGTACCCATACTTCCAAGATGCTTTATGTGCCAGGACTAAGATACCATTTGCTTTCAATACATAAGATTTGTGCTCTCGATCTTTTGGTTGAGTTTGACAAGGATTCTTTTCAAATTCTTAATCATGGATCAAGATAAGTTCTTTCTTCATGTTACGAGGAGAATGGAATCTACAAGTTGCGGTCTCCTTCAGTCTTGAATTCTCTTCTACTTATTTCACAAACTCAGTCCAAGCTTTGACATGCTTGGTTTCGCCACCTCAACTATGATTACCTTCAAAATGCGTCTAGGGGATGGCTTATTCGAGGCTTGTCGGATATTGGGGTGATCCACTAGCCGTGTGTTTCCTACATCCATGGAAAACAACATTGTGATGCAATTCCTAGCAAGGCTTGTTGGGATAAAGGCTCGTTTAACCTCCGTGTATAGTTTACGCACATACATTATTTAGATCTACATGTGAATGCACCCTTACGTGCCCTAAGTATAAATACATTTTATCCTTTGTGTACCAATACATTGTTCGTACACTTATAACCAATCGTAATTTCACTCTTCTCTTTGGCTCACCAATCGTCACACTCTACCCTCCTTGAACTTCTGCACATCCACAGCTGAGCTCCAACAACTGGTATCAAAGCGTTTGGTTTTGCAAGCTTCCTAAGACCACGGCACAGGTAGCTCAAGCCACAAGGCCTGTTCAGCATAGGTTGTGTTGAAGACCAGCAAGAGAAATGTCATGAGGACATGTATTTTTGAAACCTCACTTAACATGTGAATTAATTTTTAATCACATGATTAAGTAAATGTTGCACATGTGAGGTGCAACTGCAATTAAAGTAAATTTACGAGCCCGGGACCCGAAAAAATCACGAGATGTCAAAGACAAAGGTTGCTATAAGTTATGCCGCACAGGTACTTGGTAGTATCTGGTGCCAGTTGTTGGCCAAGGTCATCCATTTGGCCATAAGTGTCAGTTGGTGACACTAGAGAAGTGGTGTTTAATGGTACCTAACGCCAATCTGATGGTCAAAGATAGCGCAGAGACACTCGGGAATGGAAGTTGCCTAGCCAATTTAATTATTGGCCAGATAGATTATTTTTCAGGGCACTGAAATAATTATTAGATTAATTTTCTGTATTTTAAGACTGAAAATTAATATTTAATTATGAAAAATGCTGGAAAAACCATTTGGGAAGGCAGCCACTTGTCAAAAATGCCCATGCAATTAAATATTAATTTTCAGTATTTTAAGGCTGAAAATTAATATTTAATTATAAAAAATGCTGAAAAAACCATTTGAAAAGGCTGCCACTTGTCAAAAATGCCCATGCAAGACTGAAAAACGTCTTTAGAGGCTACAGAGAGGCACTTCTATAAATTCAGCTTGCAAGAGAGAGAGAGAGAGAGAGGCTGGAGAGGGGCATTTCTATAAATTCAGCTTGCAAGAGAGAGAGAGAGAGGGAAGTCTGCTGGTTTGATTTACAGCCATTGGAGGACCTTCTAAGGCATCCAGGGGCAGAAGAAGGCCACTCAACAGCAGGAGACAGCATCTACAGGCTGTTGAGGCAGGGCAACAGCAAGTAATTATTGATTTTCTTCAATTCTTTGCATCTACATGCTGTTGTGGCAGGGCAGCAGCTGCACTTGACTGATTTTCAATCATTCTTCGCCACAAAACTCTAAATTTTCTCTCTCTACATCTTTCCCTCTCATCTCCCAGCCATTTCACGACCTTGCTCCAAAGATCTCAATATTTGGACTCTTGGAGGCTAAGAAGTTGCAAATTTCTCTGTTATAAACCCTGATTTACAACAGAAATGAGGGTTTAGCAACATCCTTGAAAAGCGTGCCAAAAAATGGAAGCTCCAAGACTTGGATTGAACAGGGCTGAAGCTGTTTTTAGCCTATTCAAGTGGAGGGACCCGCAAATAATTGAATTTGGGGCATTTTCCATTTCCATCAAAGCAAGTGAAGGCCAATTGAGTGCCCGAATCAAGGGGCAAAATAGATTGCAGACTTGCTGGTCACTTTGGACAACAAGGGGAGTTAAAATACCGAAACGGATTAGGAGAATCCCATTGTAAGTCAACTTTTTCTTCAATAAAGCTAAAGAAATACCAAAAGGGACGCCAATTTTGGGGCCAATCGAGTATACATTATCCAAGATCAGTAGGTAAATTTGTATTTTCAGATTTGCATTTATTATTTGCTGCTGTAATTAAGTTGTAATCAAGGATTTACCACCCTATCCGAGAAGGAAGTTTGGTTTCACATGACCAAGCAAGAGGCAAGTCGCAGTCAACAGGCTCCAAGTCAACGCGAGGCTAACTGCTGCGTGATTGGGCAGGATGTCGATAATCCAACAATTGGCGACAGGCAACCAGGCCAAATGCAACGCGACGGCACAATGATGTGACGACAGCGGTAGCGTGACATGAGACATGCAAGGGACGCTGGTGGGCAAGCAATGTCACGGGGCAAGGTCAAAAATCCCCCCCCTCCCCCCCGGGGTCAATTTCTTTTCTAAATCAAAAAATTTTATTTAATCTTTTCAATTACCACTTATCTTAGCAGGGGTTCACACGCTGGAGGCACAGATCTCAAGTTTGTGCAAATTCGAGTCAAAAATTTTGGGCTTTTCCTAGATTTGACCTCGTCTATGCCTGACAGTGATATTCAAGTCAGAAATTGCAGACATTGCATGTGGTGACCTCAATTAAATTGGGGATTTTGCCAAATTTGTCAAAATTTTTCTCTTTTGAGTAAAATTTCTTGACATTGGATTCCAAAAATTTGGCGCTTTTCATGTATTGGTAAAATCTTGCCCAGCTGGGTCAAATTGGCTGACACTTATGCAATTTTGGACCTGAAATTTTGGGGATTTGTGCACAATTTGGTAAATTTCTGCATTTTCTACCCGTGTGGTGGCTGGTTCATGTACAAACAGCAAAGATTTACAACTGTTTGAGGAAGAACAACAGTGTGTTTACTAGTTTAGCTTGTGCTTTTGCAGTTCACGGGCATTTACTCTGGTGTTCGTGATAAAATGGCTGCAACTTCTTCCAGTTCAAACATCAAGAGTTTGATGGAAATCAAACCGTTTGATGGTCATGGCTTTGACCTTTGGAAAGACCATATGCAGGGCATATTGTTCCTGAAGGATTGTGAGGATGCTTTGCAGGAAGATAAACCTGCACTAATGTCTGATGCAAATTGAGCCAGAGTAAATAAAAAGGTTGTGGCTTACATTAAGATGGGTGTCAATGATGACATCTTGACAAACATTAAGGGTTTAGATACAGTTTATGCAATATGGGAGAAGCTGAAAACTACCTATGAGATCACCACACATGTTAATCAGGTGTATTTAATGCGCATGTTGGTGAATATGCGACTGGATGAGTCAAAGCTTGCAGCTGAGCACTTGAGTGCATTCACAAGCATTTTAAATCAGCTCAACAATGCAAATTTGGACTCTGATGATAAGTTGAGGGCGATCTTTTTTATCATGACACTGCCTGACTTTTGGGAGCAATAACCTCAATCTCTCATATGATGGGGTGAGGGATCTCACGCTCACTCCTCTCAAACTTTATGTCCCTCTGCAGTTGAGCTTCTGAACACGGACCCTGTCGTAAATAAGTCTTATTCGCTTCCAGAACACATCAACAAGCTTCAATAGCTTCAAATACAGGTTCAAAATGCAAGGCAGCCTATTTCCTCCGAAGACATGGCAATCACCTTATTGTCCTAGTTGCCGCCACGATTCGGTACTTTTTATTCCGCTCTTATTGCTTCAGGGCGGGAGTCGACTCTTCATTGGGAAGAGTTAGTTCCTATAGTCTTGGACCAAGTGGAATAGTTGAAGGGACAAAATGCTTCCAAATCGAAGGCATTGATTGGTCAAGCCTCTCAAAATAAGGGAAAGGACCAAAAGAAGGAGGAGGAGGACAACAAATCCAAGAATGACAAAGAGAAAGAATGGACATGCCATATTTGTGGTAACTTGGTAAGACTGGCCATTGGAAGAATGACTATCCCAACAAGCACAAGAAGGACACCAAGAGAAAGGACATGAATGATTCTAGAGCAGTGGCTGCATCCTCATCAGCTGCTTTTCTACACTTACCAGTCATTGAGGACACTTCACCGAAGACTTCTGATGCTACAATGACAACCCCCCATGCTCGAGAGTGGATCATGGACAATGGTGCCTCACAGCATATGACTTCTTTGACAGTTGGTATTGCCCATTTGCAACCTTCGCATGGACAGATTCTCATAGGAGACAGCTCTTCTATGTCTATTAATGCACAAGGTGAGATGCAACTGATTCCAAATGGACGTGGTAATACCGACACTTCCGAGGTGTTGCATGTGTCAGGTTTAGGATATCATTTGCTTTCAGTACATAAGATTTGTTCTCTTGGTCTCTTAGTGGAGTTTTACAATGATGATGTTCGAGTTGTTGATCGTGGATCGAGGAAGGTTCTCTCTTCAAGGTATGAAGAGAATGACATCTACAAATTGAAGTCTTCTTCCACTCTTACCTCTCTTCTTCTTACCTCTCAAACACAATCCGAGCTATGGCATGCTTGGTTTGGCCACCTAAACTATGAGTATCTTCGGAAGGCGTCGCGAGGATCGCTTGTTTGAGGTTTGCCGGACATAATGGTTGAGCCAACAGCCATACATCTCCTGCATTCGTGGGAAGCAGCGTAGGGATGCAATTCCCAACAAAGCTTCGAGACAGTCTACTTCACCTATGCAGATTGTATTTATGGATCTTTGTGGCCCGATGAGGAATGAGTCCTTGAAGAGGAGCTTGTACTTCATGTTGATCGTAGATGACTACAGCAGGATGACATGGCTCTATTTCTTGGCACTAAAGTCAGAGGTTTTCTCCCACTTCAAGGATTGGCTTCTCTTTAAGGAGAACCGATTGGGCCGGAGATTGAAGACCTTGAGATCAGACAAGAGTGGTGAATTTGTTTCTAATGAGTTTGCTCATTTTTATACAGATAGACATTCACCAAGAAATTGCTAATGCCAACGCTCCTCGAGAGAATGGCATTTTGGAGCGGAAGAACCGAAGTGCAATCGAGATGGCACGCACCATGATGGAGCACCGATAAACTCCTCAATTTCTGTGGGCCGAGACAGTGGCTACAGCAATCCACATTCTAAATCAATCCCCCACTTTAGCCGTTGACTATTTGTATTGTTCTTGCCTTGGCTGGTCATAGGAGATGCCATGTTTTTCAGTTGGATGTGAAGTCAGCCTTCTTGAATGGTGACTTAAAGGAGGAGATCTATGTAGAGCAGCCTCCTGGTTTTGGTTCCTCAAATGGAAAGGTTTACAGATTGAAAAATGCCTTATATGGCCTGAAGTAGGCTCCGCTGCTTGGAATAAGAAGATTGATTCGTTTCTCTAGGCCAAGTTGGGATATCGGCACTCTAGGGCCGATCTACAGCTTTATGTGCACACTTTCGAGGGAGGTCATATGTTGTTTGTTTTGTATGTTGATGACTTGATTGTTACAGGTGATCATACCCACCCGGTCGAAGAGACAAAAGCAACCCTACATCAAAAGTATGAGATGACGGATTTAGGACTTCTCCATTTCTTTTTGAGCCACGAGATTTATCAGTCTCAAAGGGGGATTTTCATCTCTCAACAGAGATATGTACAGAAGCTCTTGGTGACTTTTGAGATGAAGGATTGTCGGTCCATTTCTACTTTTATGGATCCGAACTAGAAGGCCACTTCACACGCAAATTCTCCCTTGGCGGATGCTACCCACTACCGTCAACCAATTCATAGTACAGGGGAGTTTTGAAAACGGGGGAAACGGAAACGGGAAAAACCAGAGTTTTGGCCAAATTTTGAAAATGGAAAAATTGTATTTCGGATTGTACACTAAAAAAAATACAATAATATGTGGGTATGTAAAATTTAAATATATCAATGCCTACAACATATATTCAAATTTCATACAAAACTTTTGAGTCTTCATGTCATAAGATTGAAATCATGATTCATTACACATTCACGACTCACGACTCACGAGTCTCAACTCACGAGTGAAGATTGAGAAGTCAACACTGAGGACTCAATGGTTGAAACTTAAGATAGCTTAACACAATTAAGACTCAATTTTCAAAACATAAGGCAACAAAATGAATTAGAATTTATAACTCATGAAAAATCTATGATCTAAAGAGCAGTGAAGACTAACATTAAGAACAATGGAACAAGAATCAAGATACATGATAACTGGGATCAAGATACAATGATAGTAACTATGTCATGTGAATAATCTGTCAAAACTCCAAAGTCCAATGAGGCTATAAGTATCAACATCAATGAACAACCGACAACTCTAGCCTGGACTCTGCACTACTAAACTGACTCTTGTATATCCAAGTCATCTGGACTCTGAGGATCTGTACACCATCTCCTCGTCCGACTCTGAGTACCCTGATCAAGAAGTTGATGAAGCAGCCTCAGCCTCATCCTCACACTCTAGCTTTGACTTTGCCTGTGATGCATGACGTCGTGTGGCCCTCACTCTAACCCTCCTCTGTGCATGAGTCTCATGCACTGGTGCCGATAGCTCCTCATACAGCATGGAGTAGATATCCCACTCCTCCTATGGTATCTGCTGTCACAACTCTATAGAAACAGAATTTGTATCCTTTTTCATTAATTTATCTATATAATGATTTATTAAATTTGTTTCCTTTGCACTAATTAGATATAAAGAAAAGTGCATTGGAGCTGGCCACTGATGAGTGGTCACAGGTTATGGTGGACCCACGCGGTGGGTTAGAGAAAAGATAGTTCACACTTCCACCTATATGGCTCGATTGGGCGCCTATGACCAAAACTCACGCATATCAAGGTTAGACTCGCACACAGAAAGGATTGATGCCTTGAAGTGTGGGCTAGATCCGCCAAAACAGACAGTTACAATCAACAAGATGGCATGATCATGAAATGCTTGTACAATGTGCATATGTGGGCTGAAAGCTTGAAATGCACATTTCTTTGCATAGGAAAGTCACATGAAGATTCTGATACCGTTTTTGCGATGTACACGGAAAAAGCTTTTATATGACATCCATATTGGGGGGTCCCTAAATTTTAGGAGGTTCCTAAATTTTAAGAGCCTCGAATTAGCCTAAAAATGCTAGTCTTAAAAAATAGGGATGTCATTCTAAAAATAGTAAATTCTGTACTCTGACTGTGCTTACTAAATTTGGTTGTTTCTATTCTTGACAGTATTCAATCCAAAAAGGAAGGCCATAGAGAAGAGACAAGTGTCAAGACACTTGTCACACAAGTTTCCAAGTGTCCCACCACTTGTCACATCTCATGACATGTGGCTGGACACTCGTCTTGTGCTACTCCACTTTTCCCTTTTGTACTAGCTCTTCCCTCTCCTATAAATAAGAGCTCGTTTTTCTTCATTCAACATCATTTTTCTTTGTTGTAAACTCATGTACAGCACCCACAGATAGCCAGAAATTGGCCCCATCCATCCCCATCATCATCCCCCACTTCTCCATTATCAAATTCCTCCATATTCCCTCTTCTATCACTGTTGTTTTACAAGACAGCGAGCCTGTAAATTCATTACAGCACCTCCTTCTCGAGCTCTTTCTTCCATTTTAGCAACAAGAAGCAAGCCCTATCCATGTACTGCTGATCAACGATGAAGAAAGGCTGATTTCCCCTCTTTCTTCTCTCATACTGTAAAGAAATCAGATCTTATCATTGCATAATAGATAATGCATGTGTGTTTGTACATCTTTGCATGATCTTGTGAGAGTGAGAATTACTTCTCCTCGCTCTCAGGTTAATTGTAACTGAGCTCTTCCCTAAGGGACTTGGGTTGAGCAGAAATACATTTCTTCAGGCGCGGGGGGGGGGAGAGGGGGGGGGAGGGGGGTAGGTGTTGCCCATCTTCAACCCTCAATCTTGTCTCCATTACTTTTACATTTTCATGGTTGTAATTTTGTGAGTAATTTTCATTTTCAGCTTTAAGTGTTCATTCTTTTTTATATTAAATCTCGAAAACAAGCGAATATCATAATTGTTAAGCATACTACATTGTTCGGGGCGTTTACAGTGGTATCAAAGCTTTGGCTCGGTCCACACCCCAACACTGATAGTGCTTACAATTATAAGTTTGTTTGTTTTCAGCCCTTGCATTGAGTGCTTGAGCATATTTTTCTTAGAGTCTCAATGGATCAGTCGAGTGCTATCCTTCAAGCCATTCAAAGTCTTAGAGAGAAGAATCAGCAAATTCGTGAGCAACTTCTCAAACTAGAAAAAGTTGAGAATCCCAAGGAATTCAAGGAAAGAAGCCCATCTACTTCAAGGAAACAAAGCCATACCAATGAAAGGAGCCGATCAAGAAGTCCAACTACTTCTAAGAGGCAATCCCATTTTACTTCAAGACAAAGAAAGAGATCGCGTCGAAGCTCATTCTCTTCTTCAAAGTCATCTGGCGCCTACTCTGGTGGACCCTCTTCTAGTGACGAAGAGTCACACCCTTCTCGTGGAAGATCTCATCATCGTCAAAGGCGTCGACATTCTTCACCCTCGTCTCCATCTTCATCCCCATCAAGCACTTCATTATCTTCAACCTCAAGATCCGGGCATGGACGAAGGCATAAGAAGAATAAGAAGACTAAGTCACTATCTCAACTTGAAAAGAAGATCAAGTTCAATATGTATGATGGTTCCCGAAATCCTGATCTTCTTCTGAAGTTTATTCGTCAATTTCAAATTTTGTATGGTCGTGACAAGTATAAAGAAAAAGAAAAGATTAAGTTTGCAGCTTTACATTTGACCGACTTAGCCCATACTTAGTGGACGGGGTTGGAATATGATCATGCTGCCCCAAAATCATGGCGGTCCTTTGTTCGCATGATACAAAGTCAATTTCTTCATGTTCATTTCAAAAGAGATGTAAAAATGGAATGGGATCAGCTTTGGCAAAGGAAAAATGAGTCAATTAGTGACTATACCAAGAGATTTTGGGAGCTACTTTTCAAGGTCCAACATTTCAAAAAGATCAGCAGTTCAGAAAAGCTTAGGAAGTTTCAAGGAGGTTTGCATTTTAAACTTCGTACTGCTCTTAATCATTATCATTGTTCTAGTCTTAGGAACTCATTGACCATGCTGAGACATGAAAAATGGAGCACAATGGCAACAAATCATTCCAAAAGAATGATAAGAAGAGAGTAGCTGATGATGAGGAGTATTCAACCCCAAATAAAGGACAAAAACAGCGGCAAAAGCAGCCATCAATTCAAAAGAAAATGAAGCCCTATGCACCTCCTAATGCTCCTCAATTTCGCTCCAATTTATACCCACAAGCAAAGCAACTTTCCGAAGAAAAAAAGCAGTGCTTCATGAAAGAAGGGAAGTGCTTTAAATGTGGACAAACAGGCCACATAGCGAAGCAATGTCCAAACAAAGGACAAAGCAAGGTTTCTGACAAGCCTAAGTCGCCAGTGAAAATCAATGCTATCAGTGATGTAGTTGCAAACACAACTCACACTCCACAGATACGCAAATTATTAAAATCTTGGGGATGGTTGCAAGGTAAGCAAGCACTATTCTTGATAGATCTTGGGGCGAATGAAAATGTCATTTCCTTGCAATTAGCTAAAGAGCTTGGATTAAAGAATGAAGAGATGGACACTCCGGCAGAAGTTCGCCAAGCTTTAAATGCCGATGAAGGTGACACAATAAAGACTATGACATCCTACATTGGCAAGCTCAAGTTTCAAATTCAAGGCTACAGTGACGAAGATACCTTTTGTATCGGAGACCTTGATGGTTGCGATGTGATTCTTGGCATGCCCTAGAATCATAGAGTAGATTCAACCATCTTCTCTCAGAAAAAAAAGGTAAAACTCACTAACAAAGGCAAGAAGTACGAGATCCAAGCTGGAGTTTCTGGAGACACCACATTCCTAGCATGCAATGGTCCGTATCAAATTTGGACGGACCCGTATCAACCTCTCCAATAATCTAGTGGTGGGGAACTTTAATAGCTCAAGTGTGCTATTGGCTCGAAACATGCTTGTGACGGATGGCCTCTTCTTCACAAATCTTACCATACTTGTTGTCGTCTTGAAATGTCATCCACCCAAGATATTTACCCAACATCTTTAATAAGCAAGTCAAGGCAATGGGATGCACATGAAGTCCATACTATACTAGAAAACTCCTCCTCAAGCGTACATCTCATACACACACAATTGCTTTCATTATCTATCACCACATGTACCACATTTTGGACTTCTATGTCCATGATGACCTGTCGCATGTGCTCCCAAATGAAAGCTTCTGTGATGGTAAGACCTGAGGCAGAGGCATCGATGGCCTTAATGAACATGTGCCTTTACATGAAGACACCAAAACATTGTAAACATTCCTTCAACACATATCTGACCATCCGTCGCATAATATTGTGCATCCATATTTCACCCATATATCCTTCAAGGGCTCTAATTGAGCCTCTATGGATGTTTTCTCCTTTTGAAGCTCTCGTGTGCGTAATGCATCTGCGGATGGACCTTCCTACTCATACCCTATGCAGCTTACTGCCTTGATGGTTTTCTTCCATTGATCTGTAGTGGCTATATTAAAAGGGGTAGCGAATAAATAAGCGTGTGAGTTCCCTAGTTGCCTCCACAATTACATGTCTCTGAAGTCCTGCATGAACACTTGCATCATGCAAGGAGTCCTTTTGCCCACCACCACTAGAAAATGGCAACGGGGTCCTTTTTGCACTTGGACACGATACGGATATGAATGCAATTTTTTTTTATGGACCATTGGCACCTCCAATTTGGCTAGCGCCACTAGGCCCACTAGCCTCTCTTTGCCCCACTTGTGTTTCGTTAGCCCAATGTAGTATTGATTCATCCCCTTCTAGCTCAATACCCATACACTTTCGGCACCAAAGATGGAGACTTACTGTTACTTCTATCGGCACATTTGCACAAGGCCCGATGTCTTTGTTGGGAACGCAAGCTAAGTGGTCTTTCACGCGCATTACACTCCCCGATTTCTCCAATCCACAATAGTAGCACCGCCACTTCTTTGATCCGCCGGAGCCCTCGTATACCTTGATTGGAGTGACATGCCTCCAGTATGGGTCTGGTGCCATGATATGATTAGCATTTAGGAGTCAAGACATAGGTAATGGATTAAAAAAGGAGGAGATTCGAGAAGAAGAAGAAATAATAATAATAATAAAGTAGAAAGAAATAAAGAAGAAGAAAGAATAAAAAGAAAAAGAAGAAAGAAAAAGAAAAAGGAGAAGTCTGAAGAAAAAGGAGAAAAATAAGAGCTTAGAGAAAAAGGAAGAGAAAGAAAAGGGAAAAGAGGAAGAGGAAGAGTAAGAAAAAGAGGAGACGGGAGTTGCAGGTCCAAGGAGGAGGAGGAGAGAGCTGCTGGTATGCCGCACGCGCGAGTCCGAAGTTGGGAAGGAGAATGAGTTTCGGCGCTAGATAACCACTCAAAACCAGCTGCAGGATCGCAAAACGACGGTCTGCCCATTTCCGTCCCGATCCAAAATGGCCAATCCAGCACTGCAAAAACGCCGTTTCAAGGTACACTAAGCCGATTGGATCATTGATTTGACTCCTCAACACACACATTGATCTATGTTTTGTTGTAGGTCTCTTGGTTGGGTTCATGAGTGCCCCTCAGCAAGTGCATTGGCAGGCTGCTCAAAAGATACTTCAGTTTCGAAGAGGGGGACCTCCGACCTCGAGATTTTCTATTCAGCACGTACAAGTGCTTCTAATCTTGTTCTTACAAGTTGGAGTGATTTAGATTGGGCTAGTGATGTAGATCAAAGGCGGTCTACTACAGGTTATTGTTTCACCTTGGGTAATGGTGCTATCTCTTGAAGGAGCAAGAAACGACCTACGATAGCCCTATCTTCGACTGAGACAGATATCGAGCTGCGTCTTCTACCACATGTGAGATTGTATGGCTTCTACGGTATTTGGAGGAGCTTGGTTGCCCCAAGACCTGTCCTATTATTTTGCGGTGCGACAATGAGAGTTGCATTGCCTTGGCACAGAATCCCGTATTCCATGCTCGAATGAAATATATAGAGATCCAGTATTACTTCATCACGGAGAAGCAACCATTGATATGAAGTACTGTAAGACTAAAGACAATCTTGCAAATTTGTTTACAAAGGCACTTCCCCAGGCTTTACTTCATCGGCATTCCACATCCCTCCGTCTACTACCTTGTCCAAGATCTAAGAGGGGGTGTTAAGAGTCATCTCCTACCACATCAACAGTGCCACGTGGCAATCTACCACGTGGCAGCAATCGGATTGTCCAGCTGCAATCGGCTGCATTAAATGCAGCCAACCTGGTTATTACAGGTCATTTCTGAGGCATTCTTTTCAGTCTTTATAAGACTAAGTTTCCAGCAAACTTCCACACTTGTATCTCACAAATTTCAGCTTGCTAGTGACGGAGACTGCACTCGGGGCTGAGGGAGATCGAGGTCCTCGAGGTGGGGACATACGCAGATATTTTCTCTGCACCGGTGTATAATTCTGCATCCTTATACAGCATTCTTCACAGCAGATTTTCTGCATCACACTCTCTCTGTTCACTCTTTGTCACGCTCATTTGCTTTCGCATTGCTGACATGTTCGTACCGTACGACCCGTACGCTACATATCTATATGGACATACGCAGATATTTTCTCTGCACCAGAGTATAATTCTGCATCCTTATACAGCATTCTTCACTGCAGATTTTCTGCATCACACACTCCCTTTCTCTCCTCTCTCTGTTCACTCTCTGTCACGCTCATTTGCTTTCGCACTGCTTCACTCTGACATGTTCGTACCGTACGACCCGTACGGTACATATCTAAATGGATTCATATGATATTTTAGGCCTATTTGGGCCACCTTGCCTGCGCATCCTACGTGAGGGTGGTCTAAAAGCTACATCAATTGTCACATTCTTCACGATAAAGGTAAAGGTGCTTGCGATGTATCATGAGCATAGCACACTGGAGTTGAAAAAGCCTTCTTCAACTCGCTTTGCTTACATGTGGTTATTACTGGAGCGCCTTTATGAGAGGTGGTCCAAGCCTTGCGCCCAGACAGTGGTGTCCACTCTATGAGATGTGGTCCGCCTTGCACCCAGACAGTGGTGTCTACTCTATGGAATGAGTGGGATGAGCATGAAACAGAGGCCAAAGCCATGCAACGCTTGTGCCTTAATGAGCAATTTTGGCAAAAAGCACGTGTCATCATTGTCATGACTCCCTTTTATAGGGTGTTACATATGAGTGATTGTGAGGGGTCCACCATGGGCCTTCTCGTTCACTTCTTTTGAGTGGCATTGGTGGAGGCACATTGTTGTACAGTGATCACAAAGATACAGCGTGCACATGTTTTAGAGATAGCATGGTTTTGCTGCATTGGTACATCCAGCCTACTAGTCACCGGCAATCATGGATGATAGAGAGTTCCGTTCAGACAAGCTTGCTTATTTCACTCATGTGGTCCCTGTGAATGACCACAATGTATGCTAGAGGAGCTAGGATGTTATGCAAATCAAAGAGAGCATGTGGCTTTTGCTTCTCCCACTTGTTGGAGGAGAGAGTTACTTGTGAAGCCTTTATTTTGGTGGCAAAACTTTGGATATGCATTGGAGACCCTTTAGCCCTTAGCCATGAGGGTCCTTATCCAAGATTGCTCTTTGGGTGCATGTGAGAGAAACTAGAGTGCCTATTCTCTCATTCACACAAAGATCCGCAATAGGCTTAGCACACAACAGTTAATACGGCTAGTCTATTGCCGCACTAACTTACGCATGATGAGAGCTATGATAAGCATGGGTAGTCCGATGCAGATAAAGTTTAAACACTTAACCATAACATTTAAAATTTGTTGTTTTAAACTTTAAACTTTCAAATTTATACTTTACAATTTAGACTTTTACATTTACAATAATCAATCTTATGTACATCACTACATTGTGTAGGTGAATGTTGATACATTCAAGTTGACGGGCGACACTCTTCCGAGTATACATCAGGAGGTGGACAAGGAGATTTTTGCAGAGCTCTATAGAGAGCTTATAGCAGCAGATACTCGTGACACTCGCAAATCAGCGTACTCGTGGGCGAGGATTTCAAGTAGATGGTAGCAGGGGCATGGTCATTTAACACCCTCCATTATCGAGAAGGGGTGGTTCGAGAGGCTTGCAGATATATGTAAGGCAAGGCTCTAGTAGCTCACATCATATGCCTCATGATGGCACCCCCCCCTTACCTACACAACCGCCACCTAGGGAGCCATCATTTGATGATGATGGTAACCTCATCAATAAGCATGAGTATGAGTGTGTCTTGTCATTCGATGCCGAGGAGTCATCTTCAGACTCTCTTGATGAGCACTCAGATGGTTCTGATGATGATGATGATAGTAATGCCTCATCATAAATTCATAGGTCTCTCTCTTTTTTGTATCAAATATACTAGACTGTAGTTATATCGCATGTTTTGCACAACCCATGCGACTGCAATGGTCACCCTCATATATTCATCTTATTTTGTAATGAAATGGCTATTTCCACTTTAAACATGTATTCTATAATCTATCATTTAATTATCTATGGTTTTTGTTATTTAACAAATTATCTTAATTTTTTTTCGTACTAATATCGTACCATACCGTAAACAACCGAAAATGTCTTCAATATCAATATCTACTCAAAAAATCATGAAAACGAAACCAACTCCATGACTAACCTCTTGTTGGCCCATACAAAGGACTCGTTTCTCATGCTGCAGGCTTTGCAGTGGACGCCCATCCTCGGCATTATGAACCATCACCAAACTTTCCGAGCCCACCGAATAAATACTGCCATCTTGAGGAGAGAACCTGACGAGGGATGCCTCAACTGGCAGCTTGGTGGTGAAGCTATGCCGCCCTTTGAGGAGGTTGTACATGTTCAGGTGGGAATCACGGCCAACGGACAGGGCAAGGCGGCCGGATGGGTGGATAGTGAGGTCGTGGACGCCGTGCTTGTGGCCTTTCATGGTCTTGAAGAGGAGCCAAGCCTCAGCGTCCCATATGCAGACGGTGCCGTCATCGGAGCCACTCAAGAGGTTGTAGGGGTACAACAGGGAGGAGCTCTTAAGGCCGAAGAAGGAGAGGGCAGTGACAGCGCCTGTGTGCTGCATTAGGGTTCCCATGTCTCTCTGAGCGTTCGTGTCGAAGATCTTGATGGTGTCGTCGGCGCCTCCCGTGGCGAGCACAGAGCCCCATGATGCGATGCATTTGATGGGACCGAGATGAGCAGGGTAGGAGAAGATTTGCCGCAGGTGTTGTGCCTTGTGCGTCTCTTTCTCTTTCTCTATCTGTTCCTCTTCGTCCTCCTCCTCCTTCCTCTTCTTCCTGTCCACTCTCCATCCCCACAGATACCGCTCGTACGAGCCTGCTACCAGCTTCATGGTCTCATCTCATGGCAGCCTCACCAAAATCCGTCGAAGTAAAAGCAAAGAATCTTCCCTGCAGCATTGCGAAGGTTTTGTGGTGCCAATGTGGACCAAAAAACTTGTTCAAATACCAAAAACTTTTTTTTAACTTTTTTTATAGTAAATACAAAAGACTTTTGAAATCCTTTTTTATAAATTATAAAACCTTTTTTTAACTCTTTTCGGTAGCAAATATAAAATCTGTTCAATTGAAAGCTTTTCATCAATTTTGAGATCAAATTGTATGCTATTGTCACTTTTATAACTAAAAATTTGGTAATGTTAAGTCTTTAAATCTTTTTCTTTACAAGTGTAACTAATGGTAGTACTTTTTGTGTCTTTTTTCTCATTTCATGTACATAAAATCCACGTAAATTTGTTTTTCTCTTTTTTTCTACATTATTTTACTCTTTTAAAACTTTTTTTCCCTTTTTTCTAAACTCAGCAAATGCTTTATGGCTTTGGCACATTTAACCATTTAAAATATATTATGCATTAAAAGTGAATGAGCATTAAGGAGATGAGAAATTGACTATGAGAGTGCAACAAAGTAACAATGGACTCAGGAGATAGACTCATGAGGAGCCCATTGATTGACAAGATGGAGACAATGAGAGAGCAAGGAATTGTTGATGAGCTTACACATTGACAATGAGAGGGAGATTCTTCATTGATGAGATGAGAGGGACATGGTTTGTTCATCCCTCATGCATCCATAGTCACATGGTCCCTTATGCATCCACAATGGATAATTTGATGTATGACATAATAGCCACCCACCCTACCATAGCATTTGCAATGGGAATTGTGGCATGCTATATAACTACACCTAACTAGCGACATCGGGACGCCGTGAAGGGTATCGTAAGGTACCTAAAAGAGGCACTGTAGATATTTGCATTTGCTATGGTGGCCAAGATATTACAGTCATGGGTTACACTAACTTTGACTATGCAAGACATACATATAATAGGAAGTCCACCTCTAGGTATATCGTCACCTTTGCTGGAGGTGTTATTTCTTGGATGTCCAAGGTGCAAAAATGCAAAACCTTATTTACTATTGAGACCGAGTATATTGCAGCCACTAAGGATTGCAAAGAGGCCCTATGGCTAAGACATATAGTGGCAAACCTTTGTATTACTGTTACTTTTACACTACATTCCAATCCTATGAGTGCTATTCAGTTGGTCAAGAATCCTAGCCAAGTATCCGATCTTCCATGTAAAGGCAAAGCACATTGAGGTGTGCTATCACTTCATCAAAAGGAGATGGTAGATGACAAGTCTATTGAGCTTGTCAAGATCTTAACTGATGAGAATCTTGTAGATCTACTCACTAAAAGTCTCTTAGTAGAAAGTTTTGTCTTCCTTAGGAGAATGATGGGCATAGGATGAGATGGCATCTATTCCTCATCGTGTTGTACTTGATGTACATTTATACTTTGTCACTTTTTTCTTATTCTCTCCTCACTCGATGCACATTCTCCTTTTAGTGGGAGGTTGTTGGGGGTAAAGGCAGCTACGGTGTCGGAGGGGTTTTTGTCCAAAGGTCGAATCTACCGGGGATCAGAGGTAAAATGAAGTAAAGATAAGAGATGGAAGAGAAGAAAGAGAATAGACAAGAGGTAAACACGACAAAGACAAAGCACAATGAACTGAATCAATATGTATTGAAAGAACCTGGAATCCTTGCACTACTCAAAAGCAATCTCCAGGCATTAGATCTCTTGGAGCTCCTTCGTAGAACAAAATGTGCATCAAAATTACAGCTCCTTCTCTGCTGTTCAGAACCCAAATCTGATGGGTCCGTTGGCTCCGAAAGGGGGGGTAAAACTTCAGGATACCTGCTCACGAATCTCCCAGATCACTCCTTCTTCTTCTTTTAGTTCAAAGAGCTGTTTTCAGTCTCGTTACAACGATCACTACGAGCGCGATTTCGTCAATCTATCTTTTTTTAATGAAAATCCCATAACTGACTGAAAAAGCAACTTGCTTTTTGCATGCCATCCTAATCTAGAAGCTTTTTTAACTTTTTCAAAATTTTACAATAAATAATATAAAAAATAGGCTACAATTATCCAAAAATCTAGTATTTTTGGATAATCCATGCAACTCACACTAATACTAATGGCTCGGATCACATTGACTCTCTTGATTAATAAGAAGTCAGATGATGATGCATTCCATGCTTTTTTACACTGTGTCCACATAGCATCAAGACATCCACCCCCTCTGAACTTGCACATCCTCCGGTATGTGCCACCAATGCACCACCCAGATCAAACACCCATAGCTTCAACTTGTTGCTCATCATGCATATAAGAAAGCATCCCCCTGGATCATAGATCAAAATACTCGGCATTTGTACAACTCTTGAGCCATACTTTGTATCCCCTTTAGGGTAATAAGTCATTGGGTGCATATCATACATTAGAGGTTGTTGAATCTCCATATACATGCTATCAATACACCCATCAACAAATACATAACAACATGCTTGCTCTTTCAAAGTCCATCGCATGGGAAGTTGCTTCTGATAAACTTTTTGCTCCTCATCCGACATAAATTGAGTCTCACTTCCTTTCAACACATCCTTACCATAATTGAAAATAGTGAAACAATCCATATCTTGAAGCATCTTTGATTTGTCTATCAAGGCCTTTGTTAAAGCATCTGAAAATAGTTTCCAACTACGAAGTATCATATCTAACATCCTCTAATACAGGCATATCCTCAAGCTCATGAACAGTCTCATAAGTAATAACTTTATCTTGCAAATCATGTGCATCCAACAAGTCATCAATCTCCCTTTGACTTCATGCATCAAGTAAAACATGATCTTCGTAAATCTCTTTAGATACATTAGGAAAATCTATAGATGCAATGGCTGAATCTTCCAATACAGGATCTTTCAAGGTACCCATAACTATCTCAATATTAGACTGTAGCTTATATCCCTGTTGTTTGTCCTCTTGCTTGCTATCATGTTTCTGCTCCTACAAAACTTCTTTCATAACATTCTCGAGAGATGATTGATTTGTAGCTTTAGACAAACCCATACTTCTTCTTGTCACTTCCTTAGATATCCCTGCATTATCTTCATCTCTTATCTGTTTCTCTTCAACAACTGCATCCATATTTTGCCATTTTTCCAAATATGCATCTATCAATGATTCCCAACCAGTTATGTCACGAATATCTTGCCCTGCATGAGACATTTCACTATCAGTAGCATTTCTCTTTTCAGCTACATGTAAAGCATGTGTCCATATTTCATCATTTGGTCCAACCGTCACTTGGTCATGCATTCTATCCAGCTGTAGAACAAAAGTAGAAGTATGTACCACCGCATAAGCATTTTGGACAGCCAAGTCCTCCAACAACTTCTGCATACCTCCCTTTTCAAAATTCAAAGCAAGAGGCAATCCCGTTTCTTGTGCATGGATCTTGCCATCTTTCCAAAATATGAGCTATCATGCCAAGGCCTCCTAATAGGCATCACAATCATTTCTCTCATGCTGCAAATTGTCACACCACATACATCTTTTTCCTGGCTTAGGGGCTACTTCCCGTCCCCTTTCCTCTTGTTCTTTTTCATCCAATTTTGCAACCTTCAATTGAAGATCCTGCATGCTTTGGACCAATTCATCTAAAACATCTTCCCTAACAGAGGGAACAATAGTAGCCACAGCCATAGGGTTTGCCACAGAAGTAGGTGGCTTACTGGATACATCAATTGTCTTGCCCCGTGACAGTGGGCAAGCTAGAGATATGCAATCTTTCTCTTCTTCTATGCTTCTTCACAAGTGCAGTAACAGCTTCCTTGACATGTCTCCACTCTGTTTTCAATCTTGTCTCTGTAGTCTGATCCTCTAGCAAATCATCAAGCTTCTCTTGAAGCTCAGGATCAGCTGCCTGTAGAAATAATTCAATTTTCTGGCTTGTAAGAGCTTGCTGTTCTGTAATATCCAACTGCTCAAATTGACTTTCAAATTCTCTTAACAAATCTGTAGCCATAAGACCCTTTATTGGGTTGTAAAACCCACTCTTGAAAAGTCTTGCGCGTAATCAAACTGGTGTCCTCAATGTAAAATTCTTCTATGAGTGTCTTCTTGAAGGCTACCCAGTCAGCATCCTGCAAGTATAATTCAGTAATCCGTGCTTTCAATTCATGAATAGTAACACGTACAAAATACTGGCTCCATGCAGATTGAGCCACCCCAAAGAATTCCATCTTCTAAGCATAGGTATGTACATATGTAGATACATTCTTGCCATGAATAGCTTCACCTCACACTCAACTGCTTGCAAAGCATTCATCACAACACTTTTTGTTTGAGCAGAAGCCTGCATCACCTATTGTTGTTGTTGTACCTACATAAGCATATTCATATTTTGCACCAACTGTTGCAAAACATCACTAGAGATTGTATTCAAATATTCTCCCATCTTGTATTTCCTTCTTCTAACTACCTTTCACGTCGGGTTCACCATTGTCGGAGGGGTTTTTGTCAAAAGGTCGAATCCACTGAGGATCAGAGGTAGAAGGAAGTAGAGATAGGAGATTGAAGAGAAGAAAGAGAATAGACAAGAGGTAAACACGACAAAGACAAAGCATAATGAACTGAATCAATATGTATTGAAAGAACCTGGCATCCTTGCACTACTCAAAAGCAATCTCTAGGCATTAGATCTCCTAGAGCTTCTTCATAGAACAAAATGTGCATCAAAATTACAGCTCCTTTTCCACTGCTCGGAACCCAAATCTGATGGCTCCGTTGGCTTCGAAAGGGGGGTAAAATCTTAGGACACCTGCTCACAGATCCCCCAAATCACTCCTTCTTCTTCTTTCAGTTCAAAGTGCCGTTTTCAGCCTGTTTACAGTGATCGCGACGCGCACGATTTCGTCAATCTATCTTTTTTTAATGAAAATCCCATAACTGAGTGAAAAAACAACTTGCTTTTTGCATGTCATTCTAATCTAGAAGCTTTTCTATCTTTTTTGAATTTTTACAATAAATAATATAAAAATAGGCTAAAATTATCCAAAAATCTAGTATTTTTGGATAATCCATGCAACTCACACTAATACTAATGACTCAAATCACATTGACTCTCTTGATTAATAAGAAGTTAGATGATGATGCATTCCATGCTTTTTCACACTATGTCCGCATAGCATCACGACAACGCATATGCTACTCTATATTTACTATACACACCATGACCGTATACCTCTATACTCCAAGTGGTGGGCAACCATCACTATCAATGTATTCTTTATTCTTTCAATGACTATTGAATAAGGAAAGCCGATCAGACATTGTGACTCTTGCTTCCACTCAAGCTTCACCCCTTCATGATCCTAACTTCTTCTGTATCTTGCTATAGATATGGTTCTAGCACCTTGTTGTCTTGATTGAAGGACCTGAAATATGGTTTAATTCTCTAGACATGGGTTGTCGTTGTGGTATCCTAATGCAAATGTGTTGCTTAGTATGTATATTTATTGAGCTTCTTTGTGATCTGATATGGGCCCAACCACTCATGGATAAATGACTATGATAAGCATCGTTTTCTAATGGGGAAGTAAATGCTTATGAGATCACCCTTTTTGTATTCCTCATGAACATGGTGTTGGTCGTATTGTTTCTTTTGTGTCATTTGTGCCTAATGTAAGTTCTTTTGGATTGCAACTCATAAGAGGGGCTATCACTCAGAGAGGATTGCATGGACATTGTTGATAGGTTGAGTGGAATGATGAGTTTACAACCAAATATTACCCAAAATGGCTGACTTAAGTGAAGGCATGAATTGTAGTTTTATAAGCATGTGTTACAAATGGGAGAATTTCATCCCATGTTTGATGTATCAAATCTATGTAACCTACAATCATTTGCTTTATGGTTTTATTTAACATTTCTGTGAGGCTATTGGTTTGTGGATGATATGGAGATGCGAATACTTGTTGGATGCCCATGCTTCTTGCAAGTATTGACATTATGTCACTCCTAAACAATTGCCCCTTGTTTAACAAGATTACCCTCAAGCAAGAGTGTTGTAAAATGACCTTTTGTAGCATGAATTTAGTGATAGAGGATGCTATACAATCAAGTGTTGCTTGGTGTTTAACACCATCTAGTTAGGTAGTTAGTTAACACCACAATATATTCATTGCCATGCAGTGATTCAAGAAAAGGGCCTATGATATCCCAACCCACTATTTCAAATGGGCTTATTGCTTTATCAATTGTAACTTGCCTTGATTTTGTGGTGGATTTTTGCATGCGTGACATGTTATGCACTCTCTAGCATATTGAGCTATTATCTTCCTCATTTTTGGCTAGTAGTACCTTTTCCTTATGGTGTCAAGTAGTTTGTGGAATCCTAAATGGTCAAACATTTTATGTGTGTGGTAGTAATCCACGTAAGTATAAATGAGGTTGTTTGGCACATTAAATATTGCTTGTTGACCTGGCTCTATGTGGTACATTAGATTTTCTTTAATTTGATATTTTTGTATATATGGATGTTGTGTGTTGTTTCTTATGCGATGTGTGGTTTCTATTATCTTGGGATCCTATTGTTGTAGTGTTGAAAGTGTGCTTTTATCCATTGGAATGTTACATACCAAGGTGATCTGCATCTCTAGATTTCTAGATAGGTTGTCAATATTACATTTGTCTAGCCTTCATGTATTTGATGATGAATTGATACTCCTGTAGTGCTAGGATCTAGCATAGGAGTCTACTTGCTGCATGAGCTTTTTGCATCATGAGTATGAGGGGTTAATGATATGTATCAATAATGAATTTCTTGCCATGGAGGTATGGGTGGAATTTGCTAATGGCCCAAACAATGGCTAAAAGTTCTTTTTCTATTGTGCTATAGTTTTCTTCATCTTTGGTCAATGATCTGCTTATGTATGATATTGGGTGCCATTTACCATCATCATTTTGTTGTAATAAGACTATACCTAGGCACTCATTTGATGCATCAATCTCTAATTTGAATGGTTTGTCAAAGTGTGGATATTGGAGTTGTGTTGTTGACTGTAGTTCTATTTTTACTTGTTGGAAACTTTTCTCACAGTTTGTTGTCCATTCAATTCATGCTTTTTCTTCTTTTTAAGTAGATTTATGAGTAATGTTGTCTTAGATGCCAAATTTGGTATGAATCTTGTAGAAAAGATTGCTAATCCAAGGAAACTTTGCAACTTTTTTGTTGTTGTAGGTCATGGAAATTGTTGAACAACATTTATTTTTGCAAGATCTATGCATATACCCGCTCTGCTAAAAGTATAAAGCCTAGGAATTTCAAAGATGTTGCTCCCCATTTACATTTTTGTGGTTGCAGCTATAAGTTATATTTGCAAATCCTTTCCAGAACTTCTCTAATTATCTATTTATGTTGTTTCCATGTCTTAGTACATATGAGGATATCATCTAGATATAAGGCTAGAACCTTTCTATTTATGAGATCTTTAAAGAATTTATTTCCCATGCACTAGAATGTGCTTCCCATATCACTGAGTACGAAGGACATTCTTTTAAACTTATATAAGCCTGTTGTTGTCTAGAAGGCTATCTTATGTGCATCTTTTCTCACTAATGGTATTTTCCAGTACCCAAAGGTGAGATCCAATCATGTGAAATATTTGGATTTCCCTAATGTGTCTAGCAAATCATCCAACCTTGGAAGTGGATACACATCATGTTGTGTTCCTTTATTAAATGGCCTAAAATCAAAACAAAAATAGTGTATACCATCGTCCTCTTTCACTAAGTGTGGTTTTGATGTCCAGTCACTTGAGAATGGCTTGATGATTCCTTTTTCTAGCATCTCTTTTACTACTTCACTGATGTATTGATTTTCTTCTAGTGATCTTCTACATGTGGCCATTTTGATTGGTTGCATTGTCGCAGTTCTAATTTCATGATAGATTGGTAAGTTTACTACATTAGCAACTTTTATTGGTTGGAATAGATCTTCGTATTGTTGAATTATGATGTTGTGTCTTGTTTTCTTTTATATTGGTTGACCTCTTTCTTATGTGCTAGAGCTTTAAGGGCTATGGATTTTGTGTGTGGCATTTTTATTGTTCTTGTCTTGAAATCTAATATGCCTTGTGCCTTTACAATAGCCAATCTAGGCCTAGTATGACCTTGAAGACTTAGGTTGGAAGTATATAGAGTATATAGAATGTATGTGTGTCTAATGTATGATTAATGTTGAGTTGTAATTGTGTGATTATCTTTGTGCAATACAAATCTTTGTTATTCTCGAAGACTACAGTGATGGGATGTCGTACAATGTATGGAGACAAGAAGCAAAATACACAGACTCTCAATTCGCTAGAAGTGAACCGCTTTCTATTGAATTTCCACCTCTTTATATATATGTTTACATCATTACAAGAAAGCCTCTCTTCTAAGGTTATTATCTTTCTTGATCTTTTCCTGCCATGTCCTTCTACCAAGTTGGCAACCAAGTGTGGCCACGTGGACTATCCACAACAATATGTCTTTAAGCATAGCTAAGATGACTCTTTTCAACAATGCATTAGATGAACAATACTCACAAGTTTTTGGAGCTAATCAGATTTGGTTAGAAACTTGTCATATAACTTGAAACATTGTGTTGATGAAGAGCACATTGTAAAACATAAAATAGAAAACTTGAAATTTGCTTGATCAAAGTTTGAGGTCTAGTGGTTTCTACATTTCACTTTTCCTTTACACATTTTGCTTAAGAATTAACTTATAACTTTGAGCATAGTAGTAATAATAAAGAACACATAAACATGCTATACAAGCAACATACTCAAGGCTAAGTCTCTTCCTTGTTTTATAATTATAGGGAGAAGATGCCCTTCCCCTGTATTTTGAGAATATATGCACTTTTCTTTACTTTTTTTAAACTTCCTTTTATTGTTAATGATGTCAAAAAGGAGAAAAGATAGATCTTAACTTTGTGAAAGATTGTTTATATGTTGATGCATTTAAGAAAGGATAGTCTGATCTTTCCCATAGAATATACAGAATGGTGCTCACCGGTGGTAATAAGAAAGAAAAAAGAACAATCAATCCACTTGTGTGTCAAATTTAAGGAATTGAACAAGGAGACAGTGAAGGACTATTATCCTGCACTCTTTATCAATCATATTTTAGATTAGTTGGCAGGGCGAGAGATATACTCTTTCATGGACTATTTCGCGGATTATAATCAGATGGCCATAGGTGAATATGATAAGTTAACAATGATGTTTATTACAATTTTTGGTACTTTTGCATACTATATGATGGCTTTTGGCCTATGTAACACTACAAGATACATGCCACAAATCGATGCTCAAAGAAACACAAATGTTCATTAAAAAAAATTTCCCATCGTCGCTAAAAGTATCGGTATAGGCATCTCTATAAATTTGTCACAAATAGCAATACAAATAGTGATGCAGATAATGATGCATGTAGTAATTAGCAATACAAATAGCAATGGTTATTATTATTGAGGAAAAAAAAGGTGGCAAGACAGCAAGTTGCCCTGCCACCCATAGCACCATGTGTTGTATGATATTCTACAAAGCAATTACATATTAAATACGCAATCATAATCAAGATGGGCACAAAAACTACTTAAAACTACAAGATTGATAACTCATAAAATAAGTACAAGACTAGTGATGACAACTATTGAAATTAAATGGAACCATGGAGAGGAGAGCCAAAACAAACATGAAAATCTATTTGTAAATATCGCAAAGTGCAATTTTATACAAAGAATGATAAGTACATATAAGGAATGCTACATGGAAGAGGCCTGCACAAATCACATGACTAAAAAGAAGATGATATGAGCTCCACGAATCCAAGTGTGTGCTACATATTCTCACCATCCAAAAGCTCATCCCGATGTAAAGGAGTGTCGAACAGACTTTGCAAAATGAATAACTTGATATTAGTCCACTATACATAATGTAGCATTAAAAAAACTAGTGACTACAGACAAGAAAGAGGATTGACTTACTAAGCTATCATGCGTACAATCTGTGTCTTTCTTCATATCGAGTCTCCAAACCTGAGGGATCTCGATTTGTGATGGAGTGCTTCAAAGAAAATAGAATAGCATTGTTAAAAACAAGATTGTAAGTGCAAGTGAAATTCCAAATAAGAAAGCAAGAAGAACCAAAAGAAAACTTACAAAGTCCTCCAAATAAGTCACATGGCCGCCACTCCCCAGATGATGCACGACCCCTACCTCCAATTGTGCCCTCGTTGCCTCCCACTACTATTGCCACCATTGTCTTAGAGAATTTGTGGCCTCCTCCCCTAAGTCTCTACCAATCCTCTGCATCTAGCAACTCAGGCTTTGAGGTGCCACTCTTGATTGCCTTGCGTGCCTCTAATCGTCTATGTGACATGTATGCACATATACACTCCATCATCCACCTAGTGGAAAACCTCTCTACCGCCATAGGTACCAAAAACTCCTCATGTAAAGATACCACTCTATAGTCCTTGCTCCCCTCAGGTATATTCTTCCAATGGTCCAGAATGTTGTGCCTAAATACTTGTTGGCACAACTCTTTCATGCAAGACAACACCATTCTCCCCTCATTATTCAAGATTACAACACCCATCTTGTCATCTACGAGGTATATGTAGCCGATTGGGGTATGTCTAAGATGTGTCCTCTCCCACCTGCCACACTCCTGGGCATAACCACGAGACCCCTATCCATTTGGTGTACTTGTAGGGGTAGTATCTCTTGGAGTAGCATCCATAGGGGTGCCACTTGTGGACGGTTGCAGAGTCACGGGAGTAGATGTCCCTACAGGTGTGACAAATCTTGGAGGTGACAAGTATTCACTAGATTGACAAGACGGAGATATTGCATTGATGCCTCCATAATATCCACTTGAGCCACCCTCTATGGAACTTGTACGAGAGCAAGGAGTAGTAACCCTCTTTGAAATAGACCATGGGCTCACAACATTCACACTTTGCAGCACCCCCCAAAACCACTCCCTCCATCCGAGGCCAGTTTAGTGTTGAGATATCGAGCTCTACTCGTGATATGCCAGGGTGACCGTTGTGCATTTATGTCACCGACTTGTTAGCTGTAGATGCGGTTGGTACACTGCCCATGAATAATAGCTAGATGACAGCTATCCTTATCTACTCTAGTTCGTGGCTCAGTTAGTATGCCACCTTAGTTAGTTGAGTTTGGTTTGAGACCCATATATAGGGTTCTTCTATTTCTATGTACTTGAGTCTTTTTGGCTTACACAACTAAGAAGAGGAAAACTGTTTTCAGCCTCCACCTGTGTGTGTATTCCCCCATTGTGCAAGCAAGAAAGCTACAAGTGAGACTCCTTCATTCTCTCCCACAATCTTGACATGGTATCAGAGCTTGGTTCGTGGTAAGGAGCTCAAGGAAGCAAACCAACTTCGCGGCGTTCTGGTAAGAAGACTAGTGTTGCTTTCATTTTTTGAGTTTGGGAGCAAGTCTCTGCAGGTAGCACAGCCGGAAAGTGCAAGAGTGCATTGTCTCAGATTGAGACGCCCTTCGCTGTGGAACAAGAGGGCAGTATATGCTGCGGGCGTAGGCTTTAGCCCTCAGCTGCGCTATTTTTTTGATTTGAGGCCATTTCGGGGCCTGTTTTGGAGGCAGAAGTTTTCCACACGCGCTCAGAAAAAGGCCCTGTTTTTTGCTGTGCGACCACTGTTCTACAGGTCAGTGAAAAGTTACCATAGAAATTGCATCGTATGTCTGTGTGCAGAGACATTAATCATCCTTGTTGCCAGTTGATGCAAAATCGTCACTAGGAAGTGACTATGTGGTCAAATACCACTTTCGTCAGTTTTGCAGATTTGCCCTTGTGAGGCTAAAGCTGTGTTTTTTGCAGTGACAGAATTTTTTGCAGTGTTCTGTAATGGCGTCTGATTCTCTTTCACAGATTGTCACTGAAAAGCTTGACAAGAACAACTTCCAAGCATGGAAGTTTAGAGTGACGAATTTCCTTATGAGAAAAGGATATTGGAAATTTGTTGCAAGAAATGAAGAAGAACCAGTTCTTCCTGATGTTCCCAATCAACAGCAAATGCAGGCATTTAAAGGATGGCATGAGAGAGCCAGAAAAGTTATGTGTACTGGCTGTCTATCAGTATTTCAGACTCTATGATTGTGCATATTCAGGATGCAAGTACGCCAAAGGAGGCATGGGATACTTTGTCAAAAATGTATAGCACAAATACGCAAGCCAGGAAAATGCAGCTCAAGCAAGAGTTGCACAATGTGCAAAGAGAAAGTATGAGCATCAATGACTACCACATGAAGGTGAAGAAGATTGCAGATGCACTTGCTTTCATTGGGTTGCCAATGGAAGATGATGATTTAGTTTCTGTGACCTTGAATGGTCTAGGAAAGGATTATGCACAGTTCCGAACATCCATTTCCATCCGTGAAAGATTTCCTGATTTTGAGGAGTTGATTGCTCTTCTAATTTCTAAGGAGCAAAGAAATGGTGGTGCATCTTCTTCAAAAGGAACTTCAAAAGAAGTTGTATTCTACTCAAATGCTGGAAGAGGTAGAGGCAGAGATAGAGGAGGCCGATCTGGAGGCCGTGGTAGAAATCAGAATATGCAGCAAACTCAAGAAAACCAATCCTATGGAGGAGGACGTGGTAACTCTAGAGGCAGGGGGAGCCAAAGAGGTCGTGGTGGATGGCAAAGAGGCCAAAATGTAAACAGCAATTTTGAATGCTACTACTGTGGTAAAATGGGTCATATGGCTAAAGACTGCTATAAAAAGCAGAATGACATCATGAATAGAAAATTGCAATAAGGGAATTATGCATCTTCTAGTAGACAGGGTGATGACAGAAATGAGCATTTGTTTATGGTGCAGCACATGACCAATTCTGTGACAAGTGTAGAAGAAAGCAACGATGTGTGGTATGTTGACTCAGGTGCATCAAACCACATGACAGGTCATACAGAATGGATGCAGGATGCAACGAAAATGGAAAAACTAGGATTTGTGGAGACTGGTGATGATACTGCACATCCTATTGTGCAGATTGGAAAAATTCCTTTGTCTATGTAGGATGGGAAAAAGAAATACCTGTCGGATGTATTTCATGTCCCGAATATCACCAAGAACCTGGTTTTTGTTGGTCAAATGGTTGAGCAGGGCTTGCAGGTCAGATTTAATTCTCATGGATGCTTTGTTGAGGATATGAAAAATAAAGGTCGCTTGATAGCAAAAGGAAAGAAGAAGGGTAGAATGTTTACGTTAGATGCAGACATGCCTGAATTGAGTGCAGCAATGTTTGCACATGGGACCGGTGTAGTTGCAGATATTGATATCTGGCATAAACGCATTGATCATGTTAATGTACAGCGACTTAAATCAATGCAAGCCCAAAATATTGTTGTAGGATTGCCTAAATTCAAGGTTGCAGAAATGCATAAGGTATGTGAAGCCTGTCAGTTTGGAAAACAGGCAAGGAAACCATTTCCTAGACATGTTCAAGAGAGTAAGAAGCCATTGGAATTAATCCACTCTGATATGTGGACTACTAAAGCTGCATCTCTTGGAGGCTGTCATTATTTTGTCACTTTTATTGATGACTATAGCAAAAAAGTTTGGGTGTATTTTATGAAAAAGAAAAGTGAAGTTTTTGGGCATTTCAAAACTCTTAAAGCTATGGTTGAAAAAGAAACAGGCCTGCAAATAAAATGCCTAAGGTCAGATGGAGGGGGAGAGTACCTCTCAAATGAGTTTGCAAGGTTCCTGCAGGAGCATGGCATAAAGCAGCAATATTCATGCAGTCATACCCCACAACAAAATGGAATTACAGAAAGGAAAAATAGGCATATTGGAGAGGTATCTCGTGCCATGCTCAACGAAAAAGACTTGCCAGATTTTTACTGGGCTGAAGCAGTTGCTATAGCAGTCTACATAATAAACAGGACTCCCACTGCAGCAATACATGGGATGACTCCAGAGGAGCGGTATACTGGTAGGAAACTAGATATTTCTCATTTGAAGATTTTTGGTTGCATTGCCTATGTTCATGTGCCAGATGAGTTGAGATCCAAGCTGGATCCAAAAGCTGAGAAGTGTATCTTTATTGGTTACTCTCTGCAGAGCAGAAAGAGTATAGATGCTATAACCCTTCTACTCGTAAGTTTACAATGAGCAGAGATGTTGTTTTTGATTAGATGAGTAGCTGGTATAAACCAGTAAATGTGATTGATGATGTAGATGCACAAAATGGTAATGCTGCACAGAATTCACAGCAGCAGTCTCAAAATATTAGTGGACCTGGAGTGTCCTCTAGCAGTGGTTCACATTCTTCGCCATGAACAAGCAGATTGAGATCAGGAGAATCTTCTCAAAACAATGCAGATAGTGGTATGTAAGTTTCACGAAAAGGAAAAGAGAAGGTAGATCAGCCCATGTTTGCTGTGAATGCAGGTCACTCTTATGTGGATGGTGAATCCAGTGGCTCAGAACAGAGCATTGATGATGAGTTGGGTATTCTTTTTATTGTTACACCTGGAGTAAAGAAGATCAGGGATGTTTTGAAAGCACTGGGAGTGAACCTACTTTGTGCAGGTCTACCAGAGCTAGGTATCCTATGGATAGGTTGAAATATGATGGATTTACAGCCATTCACTATGCCTATATGGTCAAAGTGATATAGGAACCAGAACCCACTTCTTTTGAGCAAGCCATGGGAAAAGAAAAATGGGAGAAAGCCATGGATGAAGAAATGGATGCCTTGGAAGCAAATGCTACATGGGAATTGGTACCTTTGCCTAAAGATAAGAATGCAATTGGTTGTAAGTGGGTTTATAAGGTGAAGCACAATGCAGATGGTTCTGTGAATAGATACAAGGCAAGATTAGTAGTCAAGGGGTATGCACAAACATATGGCATTGATTATGAAGAAACATTCAGTCCGGTTGCAAAGATGGCAACCATAAGAGTAGTCATTGCTATGGCTGCATCAAAGGGATGGTCTTTACATCAGATGGATGTAAAGAATGCCTTCTTGCATGGTGATTTGCAAGAAGAGGTCTATATGGAGCAGCCACCAGGTTATGTGCATGCTATTTATCCTGAGTTTGTTTGCAGGTTGAAGAAAGCCTTGTATCCTAGAGCATGGTCTGACAAGATAGGACAGTATCTTGTCACTATTGGCTTTCAGATTTCCAAGGCAGATTTATCACTTTATGTGAGAAAAACAGAGAAAGGTATTAGGGCTACTTGTCATTTATGTTGATGATTTGATTATGACAAGTGATAGTGATGAAGATATCCTTCATGTGAAAATGCTATTGAAGCAGAAGTTTGAGATGAAGGATTTGGGAGAGCTGCATTATTTCTTGGGCATTGAGGTGATTAGATCACCAAGTGGGATACAGCTCTTGCAGAGGCAGTATGGATTGGACATGCTGTCCAAACATGACAGGCTGTAAGCCTATTTCAGTTCCTTTGGAGCAGAATGTGAAGCTGAGCGCAGATGCAGGTGAGCTTCTGGAAGACCCTACTATGTACAGACGCATAGTAGGAAGTTTGATTTATATGACTATTACCAGGCCAGATTTGAGCTATGTTGTTGGATTGGTAAGTCAGTTTATGCAGGCTCCAAGGAATCCGCATTTGGATGCAGCTAGACGCATACTCAGGTATGTGAAGTCCACATTGCAATATGGACTATGGATACACTGATGCTGATTGGGCTGGTAGTATTTCTGATAGACGATCTACCAGTGGATATGTGTTCTCTTTTGGGAGTGCTGCAGTCACTTGGAGCAGCAAGAAACAGCCTACAGTTGCCTTGTCGAGCACAGAGGCTGAGTACAGGGGTGCAGCAATGGCTGCATGTGAGGTAGCTTGGTTGCATAAGCTACTTTATGATATGCATAAGCCTACATATGGGCCAGTTGTCATTTATTGTGACAACATGAGCAGTATACACTTGGCAAATAACCCAGTCTATCATGCTAGAACAAAGCACATTGAGGTGCATTATCACTATGTGCGGGAGAGGGTTTTACTAGGTCTTATTGATCTAGTTTATGTCAGCACAGAGGATCAGGTAGCTGACATATTCACAAAGGCATTGGGCGCAGAGAAGCTGCGCAAGTTCAGAGACCTGCTTGGTGTGCAGGGATTGGGATTGAGATCGAGGGGGAGTGTTGAGATATCGAGCTCCACTCGTGATATGCCAGGGTGACCGTTGTGCATTTATGTCACCGACTTATTAGCTGTAGATGCGGTTGGTACACTGCCCATGAATAATAGCTAGATGACAGCTATCCTTATCTACTCTAGTTCGTGGCTCAGTTAGTATGCCACCTTAGTTAGTTGAGTTTGGTTTGAGACCCATATATAGGGGTCTTCTATTTCTATGTACTTGAGTTCTTTTTGGCTTACACAACTAAGAAGAGGAAAACTGTTTTCAACCTCCACTTGTGTGTGTATTCCCCCATTGTGCAAGCAAGAAAGCTACAAGTGAGACTCCTTCCTTCTCTCCCACAATCTTGACAGTTTAGAGCATTGACCTTGTCTACTGGAAATCGAAACATTAGAGCTTGTCGAAGTAGACCTCCTAGAGAATGGATTGATGATGTCTGTGATAGGTCCACCATGTCTCTAAATCGGGCCATTTGATCCAAAGACACACATGTGAATATCTCTTGCAACTCCTCAATTGGTCATCTCTCAACTCATCTTTCCCTCTAGGTATCGTCAAAGGTAACCCACATAGTTAGAAAACGATGTTAGGATAATCAATGTAAGGATTTAGGTAAAGCATGAAAATATATTCCATTCTCTCTAAGTCTCATTGTTTCCGTATTTCTCTCTCCCTCTCTTTTGCTCTCTATTTGTTCTTTTCTCTATCTTTCTTTTTCTCCCTCTTTCCATCCCTTTTTCTCCCCCTTCTCCCTTTCTCTCTCTTGTTCTCTCTTCCTGTCTCCTTTCCTCTCTTTCTCTTTCTCTTTCAATGCATCTCATTCCAAAGGAAAAAAAAAAGAAGAAAACACAAAAATAAAGCAAGAAGAGGCAATGTACCTACCTCAAAGGCTCGAGGATGAATTCTTTTCCACCTTCTCTTTGCAACGTCCCTTCTTTCTCCCTTGTGCACTTCTCCCTCTTCTTCATGTATACGGCAGTGGTGGCAGTAGCGATAAGGAGCTCTCCTTATCTTTCTTTCTCTCCCTCTCCCTCTCAAGGCGATGATCCCTCTCGCTCTCTCTCGAAAATGTTTACAACAAATGCCATGCTTGGGTTTTCGGCGTTTTTTTTCTAAAACTGGTATCACTATTTGCATTGCAGTTAGTGTCATTAAGCATCGTTATTTGCATCGCAAAATAGCATTGCTAATTTAATTTAGTAACACTATTTGCAATGCAAATAGCAATGCTACTATTTTGCATTGCAAATTGCCATTGCTATGGCCCATTCCCTTGTAGTATAATGCTCCTAGGTCTTGGCAAAGAACAATTGACAAGACATTTGCTGATATATCCTCTAAAGAGCTAAAGGTTTTTATAGATGATTTGGGGAAAGCTACCATGACAAGTCACAAATATTTGATTGTTCTATGCGTATGCTTTGAGTGATGTCATGAGTATTATATAGCATTGAATCCTCAAAAGTGTGTATTCGGGGTGCCTTATGGTTTGTTGTTGAGTCATGTTGTGAGTGCGGTTGTTGGTATTGCCACCGACCTTCAAATGGTGGTTGCTATTGTGGCTTTAAGCCCATCGACTTGTCCTAGGGAAGTTCATAGTTTTGTTTCATCCAATTGGGCACTATCATTGATTCATTAATGCATTAGTTGAAAAGATGGTTGTTATTGTGGCCTTAAGCCCACCTGCCTTGTCCTAGAGAAGTTCATAGTTTTGTTTTATTCGTGGGGTACTATCATTGATTCATTAATGCATTGGTTGAACGTTTATCATCGTTGACAAATCTTTTATCTCACACCTATGTTTTTGAATAAACAGAAGCATACAAAGTGGCATTTAAAGATGTTAAAATGGAATTAAAGCACTGGTTTTAAAAGCTCCAAAAAAAAGTGACGTTTTCCATATATTCACAGAAGTGACAAGGTGTAGTATTAGTTGTTGCCTATCCTAAATTTGGGAGGCATAGCTTTGTCATCTTATTGTATTCGTAAGCATTTTATATCAAGAAAATAAGAAAAAGTATAAAAAAGAATGGTTTTGGGACAAATAAAATAGAGAAAAATTAATTATTGTGTCTGAAAAAGTATTAAAATTTAGGATTGTACTTATGCAAGTATAATGGAGGTGAGGCACAAGGATTGGCCTCAATTCACTCTCATTTATATGTTTTAGTGAGTGTTTATCGCTTTTTATATTAAAGAATACATGAAATATCTTTTTAACCTACCCATCGAATGCAAAATCTTAAACAATAGTAGTGGGAAGGGGGTTGTGGAAGTTTAGTATCATTTGAATTTTGATTTTATGCATAATCTAGCATATAGAATTCGTTTTATTTAAATCTTAAAAAGGGCAATAGCACATGTTATTCTGGGTTTGCCTTAGCAATGAAGCAACACACTAGAGCAAAATCATGTGTCGTTGCCCTCGTGGGCAAACCACCAAGACCCACAAACTGCTTATTGCTTCAAGCATTTCGAGCCGAGAGCCATGGCTATGTCTCACATAGCTATGCGTACTCTTTCACACACTAACGTAGTGAGCTTATCTTTGAATATCTGATCGAGTACCTCCTTTCATGAATCCACTGATGGCTCCATGATTCAAGATGCGACCTCAAGCAAGCTCCATCTTCAAGCTCCGAGCTTTGACCTCCATAGCCATGTGCGCAAGAAGGGAGAAGAGAATAAGATGAAGATGAAGAGAGGAGAAGAAGAGCTTCTCCATGGTCCCTCACTCCCTCACATACACACTCTCCCTCTTTCACACCCCCTCTCTCCCTCTCTCATGCACAAGAAGGAAGCAAGAGTAAGAAGCAAGAAGAGAGTATTACACACAAGAATGGGCTTTTTTATTCATTTCTTGACTTATATACATGTCCTTATCCCCTCCTTAGGTGGCCATCTCCCTTTTTGATCCATCCCTTGTCTCTTCCTCTATTCTCCTTTCTTCTCCTTCCTATTAGTGTATGCAATAAAGCAATTTTCATGCTACCTTAGTTAGACAATTAGCCTATTTCAAGCTGGAGTATAAAAGGCAAGAGGGTGCTAATGTAAATTATCTTTGTTAATCATTTATCACATCTCCACTTCTTGGAGCTTGAAGGTATTTTCTTCCCCACCATTGTAAGGGGTGAGTTCCTTGTAGCAGGTGTCATCAAATGATTCTCAAGCTTCCATGGCTTCAACATCTCTTGTAATTCTTGGTTGTAAGACATCTTGAATTAAGAAATGGCAAGCTATGGTTTCTAGCATTTCTTGTTGTCTAGCATTTCATGTTAGTCTTTGTGTAAATTTCCATTGAAGTGGAAACCTTCTTTACATTGGTATCAGAGCATGGACTTTGATCCATGGGAAGATTCATTTTCATGGAGAATTTAGTCATAGGGATAGGTAGTAGGTAATTGGAGTACAAAATTTGGTCATAGGGTTTGTTATAATTCAAACCGTGACTAGTCAGATTTTTGCAATAAGTTAGGATTAATTTTGGAGGTTTCTTGAAGGATATCTTGAGGAAAATGGAGGTTCTTGGCCAAAATAGCAACTCATGGTCAAATGGAGGTCCATTTTGAAGATTCTTGACCCCAATTGGAGTCTAAACAGGGATTACAAGAGTTAAACCTTGATTACTTTTTGGGACATACTTCTCTCTCTTGTTTCTCTCAAGCTTTCATTGTTGATCTTGGCTTCTCCTTTCTTCTAGGCCCTTCAATGGCTCAAATGACCTACAAGTTGGGATTCCTCAGTGTGTTAGCTCTCAATAGAGTAGGTCAATGCTTGGCTTGTAGCATTTTCATTTTCGTGTACAAGAGGATGTGTTTGCACTATTTGTGCTGAACACATCTCCCTCTCCATGAATTTTTTTTTGTTAAAGAGCCATTGGCTATGGCTATTTTGAGCTTTCACAAAGGTTACTCAAGCTCCCCAGTAAGTATCCAGTTCCATTTCTCACTCTCTTGATCATTCTTGATCTCTCAAACCTTGGCTATAGCAGATTTATGATAGCAGTGAGTTTTTTTTTAAAATTTCTTGAAGAGATCAAAGGGCTTTTACTCTATCAAGCTTCCCGGACCTTCCTCAACACTCAAGGGACCGACATTGAATCGTTATTGGACTTGAAGCTTCAAGAATAGTTGGCTATGGAGTCAAAACAGGGCAGCAAGCTTTAGGCATCAAATTTTTGGATTATTCTCTTCCATTTCATGGGACTTTTACTCTAAATCATTCTATGGACCTCTCTTCTAGTTCAAGCATTCAAGATTTTGAAGAATCCAAGCAATGTATTCAAGATTGAAACCCAATCTTCTCTTGAACTACAAGTATAACATGGATTGAAGAATTCCATTGAAATCTTCATCGAATAGACTTAAAATTTTAGGGATTTCCATCTATATTACTCATTGGAGTTGAAGACTTGATATAGACATCATTCTTTGATTATATTTGGAGCTAATGTGGGGATTATGGAGTCTATTCTTCTTGGATTCAAGAAGATGGTCTATCAATCTTTATGGCTAAGGTTTGACTCAAGCAACATCTTCTTCTTCAATCATCGAAAAAGATACTTCTATTACTCTTCTTTAATCTCTCCAATTCCTCATTTAATTGTTGTTACATTTCCTATTGATGAAGGGAGAGGTTAAGTAGAATACTTTTGAATTGAGCTTCAATCTCAGCATTGATTGAATGAGCCATAATGCTCAAATATTGAGACATTGAATCTTGAATACCAAGCATAAATTGATTGATATATCAACCCATTGAAATTGATAGAATCATTACTCCTTGCATTGTTGGTTGATCAGCCCATAGCATAAACCATGTAATTACCTTTCAATGATGCTAAAGAATTGCTAAACCTCTAACTTTGGGGTCTTTTGCTGATTCAATCTATTGAGAATACCCAATAAATTTGTAAAAGGTGAGCATAGTAATTCAGTGAGTCACTGATTACTATAGGTAAACCTTTTTCATCCTCATTTACATACATTTTACCTTCCAATTCCTGCATATCGTGGAAATATCAAAATCTTGATTCAGAAAGCAAGTTGGTAACATGAATGAGGTCTAATCCAACTTACCATTTCAATGGATGAAAATTTTGGTAAGATGATTACACACATGGAGTAGCAAAATCATAGGTTGGATGCCAAATTTAAACAGCTGGTCACAATATTCAGCAACTTAGGTAACAAATTGCAAAGCAATCCACCTTCCCATGCTGAAGATGTACCTATTGTTCATGGCAATGTGAGGTTCACAACAGCCCATCAAGCATATATCATCCACTTTTGAACATGGAGGACATTCTAAGGTGAACGAAATAGTTCAGCCTTATACCAATTCTTGGAATAGGAACATGCCAAACTTTACTAATTCAAGAGATAAAGGACAGCAAGATTATTCCCTGCATGATGACAGAATTGAGTTTGTACATGGATGCTAGCCCTTCTAAGGAGTTTGGTTCTCAACATACTCAAGTTCATAATGTAAGAGATGATCAAGGACAAAATGCACATGATAAAGCAAGGAATGGAGACAGTTTCTAGTATGCTGAAGATCATGATGATAGGTTGCCACACGGGATATCCACTCATAACCAACAATCGCATGGGAACTCATTGTTTGGTCATCAATCTTTTGGAAATATTCAAAATGGGTAGCATTCATTTACCCCTAACCATGGACATCAAGCAATGAGTGATCATTTTAATAGACAACAATCTTTTGGATATACCAACCATAATGGACAGCACTATCATTATGACGAATACAAGGACAAGATCAATATATCAAATTTCAAACGAGATAACCCTTCACTGATCGAACTTGAAGAATGGATCAAGCAAAGATTTGCTACGCAGCCCTACATCTAGAGGGATATGCGCATATGTGGTGGAGATACATGAGCAAGATTGGAGAGAATTTTCAATCTTGGGAGGTCTTCAAATCAGCCATGACTCAAGTGTTCGTGTCACCAATTGAGAAGGAAAGGCTTGAAAGGAAATGGTATGATCTTAGGCAAAGGGGTTCTACCATGAGGGAGTATTCCAACCAATTCTTAAACCTTTCCATGTATGTGGAAGGCATTTCTGATTCAGCCAAATTGAACAAATATATTTTTGGTCTTGATCCAAACCTTTTAGCTGAAGTTGGGGAAGCCAAGCCTACAAATGTTCATGCAGCCATTCAATATGTTGAGAGGTATAGCTAGAAATATAGAAGAGAATTGACTTCATTTCAGTCCAAAACAGGAATGAATTATCAATCAAATTAGCCTATGAGATTTGGATAGCAGTTCAGCCAACAAAGAGAGGGATTTAGTGCAGAAAATAGGTTTCAAAGTAATTTCATCAAGGTTCCAACCTATCCTATAGCATATGCTTCAAAACATGGCAATAATTTTAGATATAATGCTGATCCAAAAGGAGAATTCAAAAGGAGTGAAGGTGCAATTAGGCAATATTCCAATAACAACAACAACACGGCACTTCCCAATGACAAATCCAAGGGTCTATGTTATAAATGTGGGGAGAAATGGTCTCCTGAACACAAGCAGAAGTGCAAAGGATATATGACAAAGTCTAATATGCTGAATATTGAAGATTCTGATGAAGAAGGGACACAAAAAGGAAATCTTTTGCAAGTAGAGACATTTTCTACCTGTGATGATGAGATGCATGAGCATGATGATCACGACACACAAGAGGAATTAGAGCTGGTTAATAGTTTTCCTTATGATCCAGGTGGTCCATTTGATCCTGGTGGACCAGAGATTGATGGTTCTTCTATGGATTCTTGTCAGCACATGTTATGTTCCATATCTCAGGATGCATGGATGGGTTGTAAAGGTGAAAATACTCTTCGGCTCAAGGGTACTATAAATTCAAAGGTTGCTCATATTCTCATTGATACGTGCAACACACATAGTTTTGTCAATGCCAAATCATTGTATGAGCTAAAGTTACTACCTCAAGAAATAGAAGTCCCACTGAAGGTACAAGTGGCTAATGGTTCTCAAGAATTGAGCAAAGAGATATGCCAAGAAACTCCTATTGAATTATCAAAGTCTTGCACTATTATGATGGACTTGATTGTTCTAGATATGGATCCTATTGACATCATCATTGGTTGCGATTGGCTTAAACAGCTTGAAATCTAAATCAAATGTTCATGGAGTTTACTTGGAATGGGCAACAAGTAAACCTTAATGGCATGGAGAGAAAGTAAGTGGAAATAATTAACAAGAAGAAGATGAAGAAGGAAATTAATGCTATGTCTTGCATTTTCACATTTCTTCTATCAAAGGTAGATGAAAATCAGCAATCTACTTCACCTAAGGAGCAAGATCCACGTCTATGTAAACTTTTGGAAGAGTTTAAGGACATATTCCAGCCACCTACATCATTGCCTCCTCAACAAGAAGTGGATAATCCTATTGATTTAATGCTTGACACTAAACCCATCAACAAACCTCCTTATAGGTTATCCAAGTATGAGAGAGAAGAAGTAGAGAAACATGTTAAAGACTTGCTAGAAATGGGGTTTATTTAGCCTAGTCAGTCACCTTTTGCTTCTCTCGTACTACTTTTTAAGAAGAAAGATGGGTCATTTAGGATGTGTATTGTGAAAGGTGAGAAGGATCGAAGCTTGCACTGAGCTATGGCGGGAGAGCAAGAGCAAGAAAGAGAGAGACAAGAAATGGGAACTCCAACAGTCACAATGTGTGACCGTGCCTTCCTTTATTTACTAGTCACTAAAATGAATGTAAAGAATAAAGTGACGTGACGGGCGCTCGCCACCTGCAGTGTGCAGTGGCGGGTACTGTCAGTGTAGTAATACACGGAGCGGCACGGCGGAGGCGCCTTTACCCCAACAACCTCCCACTTAAAGGCGAATCTGCCCCAGTGAGAGAGAAAAGAAAAGAAAAAAGAAAGTACAACTGTACATAGATACAAGGGATGAGGAAAGGCAACATCTCATCCAACGCCCATCAATCTCCTGAGGAAGGCAAAGCACTCAGTAGTGAGGCTTTTTGTGAGCAGATCTGCAGGATTCTCGTCAGTGGAGATCTTGACAAGGTCAACAGACTTGTCCTCCACGACACCACGTATGAAGTGATACCTCACCTCAATGTGTTTCGTCTTCGCATGGAAGACCGGATTCTTAGCCAACTGAATGGCACTCATAGAATCCGAATGCAGTGTAGGTATAGCATCAATCCCAAGGTCAGCAACTAGACGGCCTAGCCATATGGCCTCCTTGCAAGCCTCAGTGGCTGCAACATACTCGGCCTCAGTGGTAGACAAAGCCGTACACTTCTGAACCCGGGACATCCAAGAGACAACACCTCCAGCATAGGTGAATACATAGCCAGAAGTGGACTTCCTACTATCTACATGTCCTGCATAATCGGAGTCAGTGTACCCCACGACCCCTGTATCCTGGCTGCCATAGCAAATACACATATCTACATGTCCTGCATAATCGGAGTCAGTGTACCCCACGATCCCTGTATCCTGGCAGCCATAGCAAATACACATACCTGTAGACAAAGCCGTACACTTCTGAACCCGGGACATCCAAGAGACAGCACCTCCAGTATAGGTGAATACATAGCCAGAAGTGGACTTCCTACTATCTACATGTCCTGCATAATCGGAGTCAGTGTACCCCACGACCCCTGTATCCTGGCTGCCATAGCAAATAAACATATCTGTTGTGCCCTTCAGATACCTCATGATACCCTTCACGACATCCCAATGTTTCCTGCCAGGTGTAGCCATATAGCGTGCCACAACACCAACTGCAAAGGCAATATCTGGACGAGTGGCTATCATGGCATACATCAAACTGCCCACGGCTGAAGCATAAGGGATTTGGGCCATCTTGGCCCTCTGCTCATCTGTCTGCGGACAATCGGCCTGTGATATCTTCACATAAGAAGGCAATGGACAGCCAATAGGCTTTACGTCCTGCATGCGGAAGCGCTCAAGGACTTTATGAATATATTCCCTCTGTGACAAGTAGAGGAATCCCTGATGCCTATCGCATCTAATGCGTATACCAAGGATGTGAGAGGCCTGTCCCAAATCCTTCATCTCAAAGCTCTTCTTCAGCTGAGATTTAAGAGCATCTAACTCATCATGAGCTTTCCCTGTTATCAGCATATCATCCACATAGAGTACCAAAATAAGCAATGAACCATCACGGGCTTTCTTTGTGTAAAGACACGGATCCATAGCACTCCTGCTGTAGCCCTGTGATTGCATAAAGGCATCAAACTTATGATACCATTCCCTAGGTGCCTGCTTCAAGCCATAAAGACTTTTCTTCAACTTGCACACTAGGTGCTCCCTGCCAGATTCTGCAAAGCCCTTAGGCTGCTCCATATAGATCTCATCATGCAAGTCCCCATGTAAGAAAGCCGTCTTGACATCCATCTGATATAGATCTAAGTCAAGCTGAGCAACCAAAGCCAAGACCAAGCGCAGGGTGGTCATCTTAACCACAGGAGAAAAGACCTCATCAAAGTCTACACCATGCTCCTGCTTAAAACCCTTTGCTACCAATCTAGCCTTGTATGCCGGCTTGGGGTGTCCAGGGGTACTTTTCAGCTTGTACACCCACTTGCATAGCAAAGCCTTCTTGCCCTTAGGTTGCCCTTAGGCAAGGCAACCAAATCCCAAGTCTCATTCTTATGCAAGGAGTCGATCTCAGACTGCATAGCCCTCTCCCAGGAGTGACTGTCACCCCTGCGCATAGCCTCATCATAAGTGAAAGGCTCTCCTGCATCTGTAACCAAAACATAATGCATAGAGGGTTGAAATCTATCAGGTGGACGTCTGTCTCTAGCAGACCGTCTGACTGCAGGCTCTGCGGCCTGCCCAGTTGCCTGGCCAACACCCTGACCATGAGTATCTGCTGCAGCTGTAGGCTATCCAACTCACTGTGCAGGAGCTCTAGGCTCCTCCTGAAAGATCACTCTGCGGATCTCAACCACCTTCTCAGGCTGCCTGTGCATCTTGTCTTCATGAAAGACTACATCATGGCTGTGTACTATTTTTCGCGCCTGCAGATCCCATAGGCGATAGCCCATCTCTCCTGAATCACCATAACCAAGAAAGATGCATTTAATGCTCTTTGGATCCAACTTACTCCTCTTGTCCTTGGGCACATGGCAGAATGCCTCACATCCAAAGACACGGAGATGCGCATAAGAGGGTGGCTTACCAGCCCAAACTTCCTCTGCAACCTGGAAATTTAATCCACTTGAAGGTGATCGGTTTATGACATGCATTGTCGTACTAACTGCCTCAGTCCAAAAGCTCTGTGGTAGGCCTGCATGGCTAAGCATAGAGCAGACACGCTCCTAAATAGTCCTGTTCATGTGCTCAGCCAAACCATTCTGGGGTGGGGTGTAAGGGGCGGTTAACTAACGCTTAATACCCCTGTCATCATAAAACTGCTCAAAAGCACATGAGACATATTCTCCCCCATTGTCAGTCCTAAGGCATTTCAGCCTATACCCAGTCTGGTTCTCAACAAGAGTAAGCCAACGCTGAAAGACTGCCAAGACATCGGACTTTTGCTTTATGGGATAAGCCCACACTTTTTTTGAAAAATCATCAATGAAGGTAACAAAGTGCTTCACGCCACCCATAGACATACACGGCATGGGCCCACAAACATCTGAATGCACCAAAGCCAAGGGCTCACTCATGCATGGCCTACCCGATTTCTTATGCGTAGACCTATTCTGCTTACCATAAAGACAATGATCACGCGAGTCAAAACGTGCATAGTCCAAAGGCAGAAGATACTGCAAACCAGATCCTTCAAAGACATATGCCCCAAACGGGCATGCCAAAGTGATACATGTGGGATAGAACCCACTGCCAAAACATGGTCTATAGAAGACCTAGATACAACAAGAGGATAGAGGCTGCCAGCCTTGGTGCCTCTAGCAAGCACAAGTCTGCCTCTGGTAATCTTCCAGGCAGAATCCCCAAAACAAACATGAAACCCTACATCATCCAACTGTCCTACAGACATAAGACTGCGCGTAAGCACAGGTACATGACGTACATCCCTGAGCAAAAAGGAACTGCCAGTGGAAAACTGCAACTGAATATCTCCATAGCCTACAATATAGAGACCTGTCATCTCCAAGTCTGACTGATCCAGATACAGTATGGTAAGAGTGAAACCACTCACGATAAGGCATCACATGGAAGGACGCACCTGAATCCAATAACCAGCACTGTGCATATATATTAGGTATCTCAGTCAAGTGTAAGGCATCAGAAGAACTAGCTGTAAGTATGAACTCATCTCCACTATCGAAATCCTCGGTCTGCATGACATTAATTTCCTCAATCTTGATACTGGACTTCGCAGGTACTATGCTGTGATCAGAGGACTTCTCCTGCACTTTCTCTTTCCCCTTGTCCTTGCGCTTCTCATTGCGCAACTCATGACACTGTGGTCTGATATGGCCCTTTTTCCCACAATGATAACAAGTGACATTAGCGTTGCGCCCACGCAACTTACTACGCGACTTTCCACGAGATTTAGAAAGGTGAGAAGGATCGAAGCTTGCACGTGAGCTATGGCGGGAGAGCAAGAGCAAGAAGAAGCCAAGCTCTGATACCAGTTGAAAGGTGAGAAGGATCGAAGCTTGCACGCGAGCTATGGCGGGAGAGCAAGAGCAAGAAAGAGAGAGACAAGAAATGGGAATTCCAACAGTCACAATGTGTGATCGGGCCTTCCTTTATTTACTAGTCACTAAAATGAATGTAAAGAATAAAGTGATGTGACGGGCGCCCGCCACCTGCAGTGTACAGTGGCGGGTACTGTCAGTGTAGTAATACACGGGGCGGCACGGCGGAGGTGCCTTTACCCCAACATATTGACTATAGAGACTTAAACAAGAGCACCATAAAGAGCATGTACCCAATCCCCCACATTGATGATTTGTTGGATGAACTAAGGATGCAAGAGTTTTCACTAAGATTAACTTAAGGTCAGGATATCACCAAATTAGGATAAAAGCAAGGGATGAGTACAAGACAACTTTTAGAACAGAAAGAGGTCTCTACCACTTCCTAGTTATGCCATTTGGACTTTCAAATGCACCTGTAACTTTCCAAGCTCTTATGAACAAGATTTTGCAGCCATTCTTGTATAAATCAATCTTGGTATTCTTTGATGATATTCTCACATATAGCAAGAATAGAGAGGAACATCTAAAGCATGTCACAGAAGTCCTTCTTACCTTGAGAAGACACAAGCTTTTTGCAAAGGAAAGTAAGTGTACTTTTATGGCTAATGAAGTAGAATACTTGGGTCATATAGTTGGTGATAAAGGGGTTATGGTTGATCCAAAGAACGTCCAGTGCATCAAGGATTGGCCTATACCACATAATTCTACTTCACTACAAGGATTTCTTGGATTATCTACTTTCTATAGGAGATTCATTAAGAATTATGCCCATGTAGCAGCTCCTCTTATTGATAGATTGAAAAAGGAAGCTTTCTTTTGGGATGCTACAGCCACTAAGAGTTTCAATGAGCTGGAAAGTCTACTCATTTCAACACCTATCTTGGTGTGCCCAGACTTTTCTAAGGAGTTCACTATATTTGCTGATGCTAGTGGCAGAGGTATTGGGGCTGTTTTATGCCAAGACCATGGTGTTATTGCTTATGAAAGTAGGAAGTTGGATGATAAAGAGAGAGAACTCCACGTCTATGAGCATGTTAGCCATTCTTCATGCAATCAAGAAGTGGCACCACTATATTTATGGTAGCCATTTTAAGGTGAACAGTGACCATCGTGTACTGAAGTATTTCCTCTCTCAGCCAAATCTTTCTCCCAAATAAAGACAACGGTTAGCTACACTTTAGGGATATGATTTTGAGATTTCTTATATGATAGGCAAGGATAATGTAGTGGCAGATGCCTTATCCAAGATGTGGGTATGTTCTGTTTCTACTATCTCTACCATACATAAGGATTGGATCCATGGCATTCAAGAATAATATCTTTCAGATGAGCACACTGCCAATATTATGAAGAAATTACAGCAAGATGATGGATTTGAATTTCCCAATTTCAAATGGCAAAATGGACTCCTTTGGTTTAAAGGAAGAGTATACTTGGCCCTTCGATCATCATTTAGATCTCGAATTTGACAGGAGATGCATTCTTCTCCTTTGGCAGGACATATTGGATTGCTTAAAACCTTTGACAAGATCCATAAATGCTTCTATTGGAAAGGACTTTGGAAAGATGTCAAGGAGTATGTGATGTATTGCTTACCATGCCAATAGAATAAAGACTCAAATTTATTGCCTAGTGGTCTACTTTAGCCTTTGCCTATTCCACATGGTAAATGGACTGATATCAGCATGGATTTTATTACAGGACTTCCTACCACTAAGCAGGGCTGGAATAGCATTTTTGTTGTGGTTGATCGTCTTACAAAATCAGCCCACTTCTTACCTACCAAAGTCCAATATTCAGGCAAACAGGTGGCTGATCAATTCATGGAAGAGATTTTCAGACTTAATGGATTACCTATGAAGATTGTTTCTGATAGGGATTCCAAGTTTATGGGAAATTTTTGGAAAAGTCTTTCTACTTCCATGGGTACCAAACTAACTCCAAGTACTGCCTATCATCCACAAACATATGGCCAAACTAAATGGTTAGAAATCTACCTCAGACACTTTTGCCATGATACATAGAATGCATGGGATCATTGGATTCATCTTGCGGAATTCTGTTACAATAATACTCATCACATGAGTATTGGTATGTCACCATTTGAGGCATTGTGTGGATATAAAGTCCAAGTACCTTCAGCATTGTTTCATGATGAAGTGAATTCTCTTGCTCGAGAAGAGTTGGAAAAGATGGAAGCCTTAATGAAGCAGTGCAAAGACAACATCAAGAAGGCATAAGAGACAATGAAATTATATGCAGATGATAAAAGAAGGCATGTGAATTTTGAAGAAGGAGAATGGGTATTTTTGAAAGTACCTAAGTCTCATTATGCTTCTCTCAAGGGTGGACATAATAAGCTTGCTCATTGCTATTATGGTCCATATCAAATCACAAAGAAAGTTGGAGATCTTGCTTATCAACTTGATTTTCCTTCAACCACATGCATTCACAATGTTTTTCATGTGTCTCAACTCAAGAAATACATTGGGTCTAACATACAAGTACTTGAAGAACTGCCTCCTCTTGATGAAGATGGCTTAATCATCTATGAGCCCAAAAGGATTGTTGGCAAGAGAGAGAAGGTTCTAAGGAACCATATTGTTATGGAATATCTTGTCAAGTGGAAGGGATTTCCTATGGAAGAATCATATTGGCAACATACTTCATATTTAGATTAGTTTCCATGGCTTCTTCAAGAAGATAATTAGTTCATTGCACAGTGGTGGACAACTTGATGTATTAATTTTATGTCATGAAAATAATTGACCTATCAACATCAAAATTGGATTTTGATGATATGGATGGATACCTAATGAAGATACTTCATTTCTATATCTCATATGCGTCATTCTGACATTTCTATCCAAAGTTATGGTTCATTTACTATCACTATCCTGTTCCAGACATATTTTCACTGCTTTGAGCTTATTTTGGAGATTCTTTTCATGGAAGGTTATCTTCTTCAATGGACAAATTCAACAAGGATATTCGGCATTGGCCTCTTATTTCTTCACATTTACCATCCATTTGTCCTCTCAGTTTCCAAAGTTTTGAGGACAAAACTTTGGGCGGGGATGGATTGTAATAAATCAATTTTCATGCTACCTTAGTAAGAAAATTAGCCTATTTCAAGCTGGAGTATAAAAGGCAAGAGGGTACCAATGTAAATCATCTTTGTTAATCATTTTTCACATCTCCACTTCTTGAAGCTTGAAGGTATTTCCTTCCCCACCATTGTAAGGGGTGAGTTCCTTGCAACAACTATCATAAAATGATTCTTAAGCTTTCATGGCTTCAACATCTCTTGTAATTCTTGGTTGTAAGACATCTTGAATTAAGAAATGGCAAGCTATGATTTTTAGCATTTCTTGTTGTCTAGCATTTCATGTTAGTCTTTGTGTTAATGTCCATTAAAGTGGCAACCTTCTTTATAGTGTAAGCCTCAACCCGTGCCTCTCATTCTTTACAATTTGCATGAGAGAGAGCCTGCCACTCTTTTACAAAATAAATTACAATGCACATGGTGATTTTCTTGCTAGCATAGTATGGTGTATGTATTATTATGTGCTTTATTTTATATTCAAGACTTTTTCCTGCACTTCATGTCTTCATATTTTTTTCTAGGTGTGCTTTTCACTTTTTTTTTTCTTGCCTTGAAAATGTCTTCCATTCTTTATTTTTCAGCTTTTTCATCTTGGACTTTCGAGGGTGTAACATTACCCCCTCCTAGTTGGGTGCCAATCCCATGGCACCTAGTGGTACGGGTTGAGTTTACAAACGATTGATGAGAAATGGTACATGGGGTTGTTGAAGAGGCGGGCCATGTTGGGCATGCTTTGTGAAGTGAGTTTGGGAGGTTGCCGATGGTGAAGATAGATGAGTGTTCGATGAAGGCCTATGTAGATGTTGGTTTGTCTCACTGCCATACAATGTTCCTGAAAGGAAAAGAATGCACTTCCTAAGGGGTTGTGTCTACCTTACTGTGCAGTTGATGATGGAACTGGGAGATGGATCACACCATAAGCAAGCATAAGGTGTTGTTTCACACTTGAGGACCCAGTTTGTATAAATGGAGGTGCTATGAGTGACTTAGGGAGACATGTCTATCAATCGAATCCAGCCCTTGATGTGCCATAAATTGTGATGTGGGGGAGGGGATAGGGTGGTCCTTAAGTGTAGTGCTTGTGATGCTCATAGAGTACAGGTGGGCTAATTTCATTGTTGTGTTTCTTTTCTTTCCATTTCTTTCCTTCTTGTCCTTTTTTTTTTGAATTATAAAGGGAGTACACTAAGAAGCATCTCATTCATGAGTAGTGGCCAAGTTGCATGGCTGCTTGAGGGATTTCCTTAGGAAGGTCCTTCTTTGTATAGATACCCTTTCAAGTTAGCTCTTACGTTGAGTGGAGTAGATGATAAAAATAGGAGGTTACACAGAGTGAATCTACTATCACTCATGATTCACTCATGTCTTCTAAGAGGTTTATACAAAATGCTAGCAAGAGGGTGGCTCTCATTATGATAGTGCATCATTGCATAGTTATCTATCCTAGCATTGATATAAAAAAAGAGGGGCGACAACTACTCTTCCTCTGCAGTAGGTTTTTATTTTAATAATATTCACAATAGATAGAGATAGTTACATGTGGTGATAATGTTAGGATCAAGGCATGAGGAGAAGTCTTTGAGGAATCCTGCTATAGATGGGTGGAGGTCCCTTTCAGTGAAAATCAAGCTTTCTTCAGGGGTTGAGGCATTTATCTTGTAGATCAGAGGGAAGTCGTATCTATCATGCACCTCTCGGTTGAAGTCAATGCTAATCCTTCTTGGGTAGGGCATGTAGGTAGGATCACCTTGATAATGTGGTAGGGTGCTGTAGAAAGCCATCTAGGCCTCTAAGTTAGAGTCTTAGATGTTTTTGTGCCACCTAGGCTGAGCCTTATATCCCCCACCCTCTAGGATATCTCCACCACCTTATCTTCCTGGTCATCTTTCCTACTACCACCTTGTGGGGTGTCTCATCCGTTTCTCTAGCCATCTCCTGCCTAGCCTTGCTTTGAAAGCTTGATGACATCCTTCACCACCCTAGGAGATAGTACTCTACCCAAGGTATGAGGGAAGGTAAATGAGAACTCGAAGGGGCAGCCATGGTTTTCCCATTGCTCCCACACTGCAAGTTCTTGGCCCCACTTTGATAGGGTCACACTTCTTGCTTTGAGAGATGGCCACCTATGGAACTTGCAACGTCTTGGCTTGGAGCTTTCTATGGGTGAGCTCCACATGTTCTTTGCGTTTGTGCCTCATTTCCACTATTAACCGTTAGACGAACAAGGTGGAAAATCTGGAAAAACTAAAGTAGAAGACAAAGGCCAAGGCAAAGTGAAATGGAAGACGAAGGCGCGCCAAGAAAAATTTGGAAACACAAGAAGCGTAGAAGAGTCCTAAATAAGGGAAAAAGGCGCACAAGGAAAAGCGCAAGTCAATACTTTTGTAAAAGAGTGCAAGTGCATCATGATTTAATTTAAGGAGTGCCGGGCTCTCACCCGTGCAATTTGTAAATGTAGACGGGCGGTGGAAAGGAAGCTAGGAAGATAGAAGGACAATGGGAAGGCCATGTAAAAAAGAGGGTAAGGGGATGACCGCCCAAAAGGGATTTAGGGTTTTGTATATAAAGTTGAAAAGTGAATGAGAAGCTCATTCTTGTATGTGGCCAAAAGTGGCTCTCTTCTTCTTCTTCTTTTTCTTCTTCTTGTTCTTGCTTGCTTGAGCTTGTGCTTGAGAGAGGAGTGTGAGAGTGTGAGGAAGTGAGTGTGTGAGGGCGGGGGACCGGGGAGGAGAAGCTCTCTATCTTCTCCTCTCTTCTCTTCTCTTATCTTGCTCGCAACTATGGAGCTTGGAGCAAGGAGCTTGAGGATGGAGCTTGCTTGAAGCTTGCACTTGGATCGTGGAGCTACTGGAGTGCGCGAGAGAGGAGGCAACTCATTTCAGCATTAAGGTAAGCTCACTACACCCATAGATATGGATGGCATGTCGGCTATGTGAGAGGTAGCCATTAGTGCTTGGCTTGGAACGGTTGAAACAATAAGTGGTCCATGGGTCTTTGCAGTTGAGTGAAAGCTCCCACATTTTGCTGGGACAACGGATTCAAGCCTTGCGCACTTGCACGCTTCGAATCAAGCATTGAAGTAAGGGTTTTCCCGAACCGGTGCTTGAGATAGATAGGTAGGAAGTGAGGGAGTTTGAAGAGGTATTCGATCTCCTTAGCAAGTAGGTTTTTATTGTTTTGGACTTGGGGAAGTACGATGGAGTAGTGTAAGTATTTTCCTTATGATTTTTTCTTGTATTTAGAAAGGATAGGAGCAAAACATTGGAGCAAACAGTAGGGTTTTCTATTGTTGTATAACAAGCTGAAACATGAAAAAGAAGGGCAATAAATGAAATTTTGGGTTAAATGTTAGCAAGGGAAGCAAGATTAAGGTGAGTACAAGCTTGGATGGGGTGATAAGGGGCGAGGAGTGGCAAGAAAGGCCACATTGTGCATTGCAGGGTTTCAGGAGAGCAGGAGAGCGTCGCGTGGATCTGCTTCGATTTGGCCATCTCCAGGAGTTATTTGCCCAGCCCAGGTAATTCCACACCTTTCCCTACATGAGTAAGTTGGATCTGGAGGTGCTCAACAGGTAGAAAGCCCTCGATCGCTCGACGCGATGAATTCTTTGAAGTCCGAAAAAAATTGCGTCGCACTAGGCCCGTTCGAGTGATGGCGATTCTAGGTCGAGTCCCAGAATCGGCCCTCGGACCGCTCGGCCATTCGGCCCTCGGACCGCTCAGCCATTTGGCACTCTATACTTGGATGCCTTTCACTCGGCCTATCCGAGTGAAGCATTCGGACCAATTTTGAAATTCGGCCCTCGGCCCTGCCGACTCGGCCCAACCCCACTCGGACAAGCTGACATTTGACCCAGCCGAATTCAGCACTTGGCCCTCGGCCCACTTGACTCGTCCCTCGGACAACCACACTCGGACTTGCCGAATTTGACATTCGGACTAGTTACATTCGGTCCTTTCTCATTTGGCCCTCAGCCCCGCCGAATCGGGCATTCAGCCCCTACAGTTTAGACTTGTTGGGCCGAATTTGGATTTTTTAAAATTTTAACATGTAGACCCTGAAACTGACCGAGAGACTATATAGAGCCGAAACCATATCATAGATTGATCACTAGACTGAAACTTAGAGCAAGTAGTTCAAAATATGGGTATAAACGGTCCTCCAAATCGCACATGGTGTTTACTGTAATGGCCCTATGGGCCGGGGGGGATTGCCCCCCTCGGACCCCCGCAGAGGGGGCTCTTCCCCCTCCGCACCTCCCCCTAGTAGGTTGGAGAGAAAATGCATGCCGTGATAGGTCCTCCAAATTAGACCCTAGTGTAGTAATGGCTCTACATGAGCATGGATTCTCACTTGCAAAAGAGCAATCAAAAGCCCATACCCGAACAGAGATAAACAAAGACCCTAGAATCTCAATGGGCCAATCTAGCCAACAAGGGCAAAAAGGCCACACTGCAAAAACACGTATGTGTTGCATTTGGACTGCGTGTAGTCAAAGCAGAAAGCAACAACATCAAGCTACAACAGCGAGAATGACTAGATATGACAGTCCTGACGATAGATGCTCATTGAATAGCATTGCACTGACGATCCTAGACATCAGTGGAGAATCCACATCTGGTCATGCAGTTGGGGACTCAATGGCATTTGTGAGAAGGCTTAAATTTACAAGCCAAGACCCCGGAAGATGAAGACATAATACCACATGCTTATCTAAGGGTCAAACTCACCGCGAAAAGAGAGCATACTATCGATGCTCTGATTGATGAAGGAGCAGATTCTAATATCTTGACCTATGAATCATGGACCCTACTAGGCCAACCAGAGCTCACACCAACTAATGCAACTCTTAGCCCTTACGGGGGACACCCACAAGCACCCATAGGGAAGTGCAAATTCCTTGTGACAATTGAAACTGAAAGCTTGCGTATCTTATTTCATGTTCCTCCAAATAGTGCTAATTACGGGAAGGAAACCCTCCTAGGAAGACCCTTTAAAAGGATGACCAAGTGTGAGGTCGACTATGTAGCATAGAGGATACATCTGATACTACCGGGTGTGAGGATAGTCACAACCTTTAGCAAGGGTGACCTTATTGAACCTCGAGGGAAAGGTAAGGAAGGTGCTGACATAACAGTCAAGCCTAGTAACGAGAGCAAGGACTTGTTAGAAGAGTTGATACAAGCACAGGTCAAACAATGAGAACCAGTGAGTGAGGCTATGCTTGAAACAAGAAGGTCAAGAGACAATGCCAAGGATGGGATTTGGACTTAAAAATATCATACAAGATCCCAAAAGAAGCCCAATCCTTATAGACAAAGGCATCGATGGAGGGTCAGCACAATGCCGCGATGGATATCCAAAGCGTTGCTACGTGCTCAAGGGTATTACGTAGGTAATCGATGGATTTGGGTGCCAAAACCCTTGCTAAACCTCCTTTGTTGACCGAAGGCCAGATTATATCAAGAGTAAAGAAGCGTAGGAGGAGATCTAAACAAAAAACCAAGTCTCGCATCAAAAACATTGGAGTGATCGAGTCCCTCACTGTCGAAATCAAGAAACCAGAGGGTAGATCCTCAGCCTAGTGTGCTTGACAAGCAGATATCAGATGTAATCATTGAGCATACGCAAAAGCCACTAGTGCCCAAGGAGCCTTTGATTCCCCAAAAGGATAGCAGGTATCATAGGCACAACATTGCTCATGGCAAGGTTAAATGCTCAACAAAGCAAATGGTAAAATCATCTAACAGCCACGAGTAAATCTTCCAGCTAGTGTCGGAGTCACTTAAGAGTCCCAAGTCTTCTACACCCTCTTTTCCTAAACGGACATAGGAAGCACAATAGCAGTCATCAAGTGCAGCTGCTCAATCCCAATCTCTATTTCCATCTAAGCTTCCAAATGTCCAAGAGGTGGGACATGACACCATCCGTAGCTCTTGGCCCAAGGATATGCTTGTGCAACCTAATGTGACTAGATCAATTCTTGCTCGATCTACACAGGTGAATGCTCAAAGGGCAACAAAAGACAAAACCACTTCCGATCGCCCTAGGGACTTGACACTGCAATCCACCAAGAGTAGCCAACCCACTGGACTAGTCGCTACTACTTCCAATCATGGATCATAGCAGTCACAGCCCTTGGCTGTGACAACGACCCTTGCGGAACATGTTCTTAGCAGTTCACCTTTGGAGGAGGTGCCACAACCAGCATCCTTGACAACTCCAGCACTTCCAAAGCACCTAAAGCCTAGGCTCGAGGAGAAACCTCTCAAAGATGTGGCCAAGGAGATGGCACATCTGACCAATCAACCTAGCAAGGCTGTCCAACAGGTCGCAGCTACGTCCCATGAGGACACACCAGAGAAGGGGAAAGCTGAGGCCCAACAAAGCACATCAACGGATGACCTAGTTCAGGGTCCTGAGTCATTAAGTTATGCACCTTCACTGACCAAGAAAAAGAGGAGAAAACAATGAAAACAACAGCAGTTATAGGTGGTTCTAGACCCGAAGAACATTGAGACCAAGAGCGCTGGAGAGCTAATGAATAAAGCATCGAGTCCATCCACCAATGAACCCATTGATGTCTCTCCTAATAGTGGTGAAACCTCAGACACATCTGTGTGTTCTGAAAAATCAAAGCAGTTGTTACCATCAATGGTTGCTTGCAACACTCAATCCACCGACAACAGAACTCACATTGACCAATCAAGAGTGGATACAACACTGTCACAACAAGGTGACAAATCTATACTAGTCACATCCGAGGAGAATCATGACAAAATAGCAGCAAAACCTCAAGAAAAATGATGTGATTGTGGGTGCTTCTTTTGTTTTCGTCTCTTTTCTTTTCTTTTTTCTTTTTTTTTTTGGTTTTTTTTTGGGACTTGCCTAAGTACAACCATTGCAATATGTTGAGGCTATCAGCCTTTCAATGGGTTGGGAGATGTCTAGCTTCGAAGGCTCAGAAAATGGATATTACAATGATGATTGTGCCCTAGCCTCGTTGTTAGAGAAGCAATTGTTGAGATGGGGAGATAGACTTGAGATTTTGCAACCCTTTTTGGAACGTGCGATGTTGGTACAATTGAGGTAATAGCTGCCGTGAGTGCCTGGTGTAGAGTGTAACCCAGAAAGAGAAAGTGGTTAAGATCATGCTTTGGGCCATGCGATGTGGGCGATCAGCAAGGGTGATTCTCGCTTTTGGCAGCGTGGCTTTCTCACGGCTCTTTGTGAGGTTGGTGGTCTTGCGGTGACTTGGGCATTGAACATGTTCGCATGAAGACCTGTGTCGTCCTACATCCACTTGTCACTTCATGAGAATATATGCAAGTCGCATGCATCAAGTACAATGTGAATAGATGCAATCATGTCAAGATATTACTTTATCAAAATCCTATGATGCTGACTGCGATGCAAATTCTGGTGCTTGTTAAAGACGTGGCATATATTAGCAGTAGGCAAGAAAAGTGTATACAGGTGGGGAGCTTGCCCCTTTAACCATTTAAAGACAAAAAGTTATGGCAGGATGGCCTTTGTCAAGTAGCTTATATATCATAGGGGCTACTCTATTTGTACTAGGTGGGGCGAGTCCGGGTGGTCGGGTGACTGAGGTTGTGCCGATGAGGGACTCTTGTGAGGTTGGGCAAGGGAGATGTCGGCCCGGGACCCAGATGGCGTAGTCCCTGGTCGCAACTGTTTCCAGAATGCTTTTAAACAATGCATCAAATTCCTGCTTGTCTTGAGCTGCCCTCTCCTCTTTCAAGTGCCTGGTGCCCGAGCGTCTGGTGGGAGCCTGCACGGTTGGAGTTGCCACACCCCGTGTGCTCCCTTGAGCCCTCGTCCTCTTGGCTTGGGGGGTTTTCAGCCTGCATCATGGACGGTGTAGTTTGGGGCCTCTTTTCAGTGCGTACCTCTTTAGAGTAGGCATGTAGTGTTCTGGTGGGGACACTAATGCCTTATGCTCTTTCTATCGGCGGAGAGCGTCCTTGCATGCCAGCTGCACTATGTGGTCCATGACCGCTACCATAGGGGGACCTGCAAAATGTGAACCAAGGATTAGGCCCTGAGGCATGATAAAACTATTTGCATGGAAGGGATTATACAGTGGGTTATCAAGCATATATGACGAGGAGGGGTGAGGCATGCAACGTTTGTTGTAGAGGAACATCCCCCTGTTGATGTTCGTTTTGCCTCTAGCCATTAGCAGATCTTGGCTTATGCTAAGGTGCACGGAGTGGTTGTCATGGAGTGGAGCAGGGCTCATCCCTGGAAGGATAGACCGAAAAAGGGGAAAGGTGTATAGAAAGGGACGATGCCCCATCTACACCATCAGAGATGTTGGTCAGAGCTTCGCATATGGTGGTAATGAGGGTTGCATGCCCTCCTCCTAGAGGCGGGAATGGTCACACGACTTCTAAATGTGTGGTGAGAGGAGGACCTGAGGAGCTCAGCCTATCAAACCCAACTCTTCTCCCTGCGCTTGAGTATCATTGCTTGTGTATGTTGATATTATCTATACAGGGCCACAAAATTCATTATTTATTTAAGTATATATTTACGAATCCATGTCACTTCACGAGGATAAAAACCAATTGTAGAACTTCAGATTGTACTAGAGTGTGGCACACCCATCCAGTACTCGTGGCAGCTTACTCAATAACGATAGATATTTTGCAACATCGAGTAGCATGGTACCTTGTTTGAGTCTATTGGCAACATGTAACTCTTCCTCAGTGAGAACCTTATCAGCCAAAGAGTTCTCTTGGCTAGTTCTAGCTAAGTCCGTACCCCGAATGGCAGTCAGCACTCAAAAGGAAGTTGGCGCCACATAGGTTGGGTCTCTTTGAGATTGCCATTTGGCCAATCGCTCCTCTAAGACTGTCATAATTTGGGCTCCTAGTTTGGCCATTGCAACACGGTTTTCAAACCAATGTTTTTCAAATTGACTTCGACCCTCTGATTGTCGCTTTAGTTTCTCTATCTCTAAGAGATTTGGTTGGCAGAGCACATCATTGAATGTTACAGTTAAGCGTAGTTCGTCGGCTTCCTCGTCAAAGGTGACTCGCATGTGTTCATGCATGAGCTTGTCATAGTGCTTGTCAAGATGTTCTTGCTCTTCCCATGATAGGGGAAATGGAAAGTATTCTTCAAGCTGCTCCCTAGGAAATGCGCCCATGTCTGCAAGGATGTAGACATGTGCGAATACCCTGAGTTTAGCATCCAACTTGGTTAAGCATTCTACGACACTTCTATGTTCAACGAGGGCTTGATCGGTTGCTATCTCATGCAAGGTTCTAGGAGTTTGCCTAGGCTTTAGCATAGCTAGGGACTCAGGCCTAGATGAACAAGATTGGTCAACACAAGGATTGCTTATGCTCTTGGGGTTTGTGCATTTTTCCTGAGGTTTTGCTACTATTTTGTCATGGTTCTCCTCGGATGTGATTGGTATAGATTTGTCACCCTGTTGTGACAGTGTTGTATCCACTCTCGATTGGTCAATGTGAGTTCTATTGTCGGTGGATTGAGTATTGCAAGCAACCGTTGATGGTAATGGCTGCTTTGATTTTTTAGAACACACGGATGTGTCTGAGGTTTCACCCTATTAGGAGAGACATCAATGGGTTCATTGGTGGATGGACTCAATGCTTTATTCTTCAGCCCTTCAGCACTCTTGGTTTCAATCTTCTTGGGGTCTATAGCCACTTGCAACTGCCGTTGTTATTTTCGTTATTTTCTCTTCTTTTTCTTAGGCAATTGAGGTGTATCCCTTGAAGACTCGAGACCTTGAACTAGATCAGTCTCGTCGATGTGCTTGGCTGGGCCTTAGCATTCTCTTTCTCTAGTGTGTTCTCATGGGACATAGCCACGGCATGCTGAATAGCCTCGCTAGGTTGTGAGGGTACAACTGCCTCCCTTTTTGGAGAGTCTAGCTCTTTAGCCAATTCCCTTCTATTTAACTCCTCCATCCTAGGCTTTAGGTGCTTTGGAAGTGCTGGAGTTGTCAAGGAAGTTGGTTGCGACACCTTCTCCACAGGTGAACTACTAAGGACACGTTTCACAAGGGGCATTGTCACGGCCAAGGGCTGTGACTACTGTGATCCCTGACTAGAAGTATTAGTAGCTAGTTCAGTGGACTGGCTACTATTGGTGGATTTCAGTGTCAGGTCCTTAGACCAATTGAAAGTGGTTGTGTCTTTTGTTGCCCTTTGAGCATTCACTTGTGCAGATCAAGCCTTAGCTATTCTAGTCACAATAGATTGTACATGCATACCCTTGGGCCGAGAGCTATGGGTGGTGCCATGTTCCACCTCTTGGACATTTGGAAGCTTAGATGGATATAGAGGTTGGGATTAAGTAGCTGCCCTTGATGATTGCTCTTGTGCTTTCTGTGTCCGTTTGGGAAAAGATGGTGTAGGAGATCTGGGACTCTTAGGTGGACTTGACACTAGCTGAATGATTTACTCGAGACTGTTAGATGATTGTGCCATTTGCTTTGTTGAGCAATCAATCTTCTTATGAGCAACGTTGTGCCTCTGGTGCTCATTATCCTCTTGGGAAGTCAAAAGCTTCTTGAGCACTAGCGGTCTTTGTGCACACTCAATGGTTACATCTGACATCTGCTTATTAAGCATGCTAGGCTGAGGCTCTTTCTTTCGAACACTCATATTTGGTTTCTTGCCCTGAGACCTAGAGTTTCTCTTAGATTTTCTCCTGTGCTTCATTGCTTTTGATGCAATCTGGCCTTCAGCTGATAGAGGTGGTTTAGCAGGGGGTTTTGGTACCAAATCCATCGATTACCTGCATAATATCCTTGAGCACATAGCAATGCTTTGGATATCCATCTCGACATTGTATTGGCTCTCCATCGATGCCTTCATTTATAAGGCTTGGGCTTCTTTTGGGGTCTTCTACTATATTTATAAGTCTAAAGCCTGTCCTTGGCATTGGCTCCCGACCTCCTTGTTTCAAGCATGGCCTCACTCACTGGTTCTCGTTGTGCAACCTATGCTTATATCAACTCTTTCAATAGGTCCTTGCTCTCGTTAGTAGGCTTGATTGTTATGTCAGCACCTTCCTTGCCTTTCCCTCGAGGTTCAATGAGGTCACCCTTGCTAAAGGTTGTGACTATCCTCACACCCGGTAGTGTGAGGTGTGTCCTCTGTGCTACATAGTCAGCCTCACACTTGGTCGCCCTTTTGAAGGGTCTTCCTAGGAGGGTTTTCTTCCCGTAATTAGCACTATTTGGAGGAACATGACCTAGAATAGGCAAGCTTTCAGTTTCAATTGTCGCGTCAAGGGAACCAAAATGTGTGAGCTTTCGCTCAACCGCCAAGACCCACAGACCGCTTATTGTTTCAAGCATTCCAAGCTGAGCACTAATGGCCACCTCTCACATAGCCGATGCAGCATCCATATCTATGGGTATAGTGAGCTTACCTCCATGCCAATCGAGTTATCTCCTCTCCCGCGCACTCCGGTAGCTCCATGATCCCAGTGCAAGCTTCAAGCAAGCTCCATCCTCAAGCTCCATGCTCCAAGCTCCATAACCACGAGCAAGAGAAGAGAAGAGAAGAGAAGAGAAGAGAAGAGAAGAGAAGAAGAGAAGATGGAGAGCTTCTTCTCCTTGGTCCCTTGCCCTCACACACTCACTCCCTCACACCCTCACACTCCCTCTCTCAAGCACAAGCTCAAGCAAGCAAGCAAGAAGAAGAAGAAGAAGAAGAGAGTCCCTTTTGGCCACACACAAGAATGAGCTTCTCATTTACTTTTCAACTTTATATACAAAACCCTAAATCCCTTTTGGGCGGTCATCCCCTTATCCCCTTTTTTACATGGTCGGCCTTGACCTAAGCCATTTTTCCCATTGTCCTTCTATCTTCCTAGCTTCCTTTCCACCGCCCGTCTACATTTACAAATTGCACAGGTGAGAGCCCGTCGCTCCTTAAATTAAATCATGATGCGCTTGTGCTCTTTTACAAAAGTATTGACTTGCGCTTTTCCTTGTGCGCCTTTTTTCCTTATTTAGGACTTTTCTGCGCTTCTTATGTTTCCAGATTTTTCTTAGCGTGCCTTTGTGTTCTGTTTCACTTTGCCTTGGCCTTTGTCTTTTGCTTTAGTTTTTCCAGATTTTCCACCTTGTTTATCTAACGGTTAACATTACCCCCCTCCTAGACAAGTGCTAGTCCCATGGCACTCACCGTCGTAGGTAGCAGGCTTTGGCATGCACTGAAGACGTGGGTGGAAGGGACATCTGTGGTTGCTATGGAGGAGTGTTAGTGGTGGTGTGGATGAAGGTTGTTGGGGGTACGTTGGTGGCCTAGGTGGCTGGTGGTAGGGTTGTTGGAGTTGGTGGTAGGGCTGTTCTTTGTTGGGGGTTGCATTGATGGCCAACACAAGTGTTGGTTTGTTGGGGATTCTGCACATGACAATTCTTGGTGGGCTTGCAAGATGATAAAGGATAAGAATTCAGAGTTGAGTGTCGATAAAGAGCGAACGACACTTTCGTTCGAGTCTTCAATACCTGCAATTGAAAAGCTCTCATATGTGGGCTCTCCCTAGGGGTAGTGTTAGTCTTCTTTATCATGCACAAGATGTAGTTAAATTAGTTTGGGAGATAGGTCGAACTCTAAGTAAGTTGAGAGTATTGTCCTACACTTGTGGACCCAAACTGTGTATATATTTTGGTGCAGATATTATGTGACTGCTCGTGTATACTTAGAATTATGTAGTTAGAAGACTGCGGGCTGGTTTCTCGTAACAACGTGTGGGTGAAGCAAAGTTATCCATGTAGAGGAGAAGTACACGTGAAGGTGTATGCAACATTCTTTGCGTTGTGACTGCACAATGTAGCACATTTGAACTCAGGGGCACGTGAAGGTGTATGCGACATTCTTTGCGTTGTGACTGCACGACGTAGCATATTTGAACTTAGGGGCACTACACTTTCGGTAGCTGGTAGCTATTGGACCTGCGTGATGAGGACAGTGTATTTTTCATGGCCATTCATGCGGTGCTTACCACGATTGATTGCAATGGTATTAAGGCAGAGTGGAAGAGGGAATCGTGCGAATGGGTCAGGGTGACAGGTCTAACCATAGGCGAGACAAGCTCCCTAGGTATGTCCTGCCCTTGATGTGCCATGCACAATTGTGGGTGATGTTAAAGGGCTAGGGGACTAGGGACGGAGCCAGCCGACCAAGGTCATTGGACGTACGTAATTTGAGGACCCCTAGGTGCTATGCTGTGATCGTGGGTGCTTCTTATCTTTTCGTTCTTTTCTTTTCTTTTCTTTTCATTTTTCATTTTTCTTTTTCTTTTTCTTTTTCTTTTTCTTTTTCTTTTTCTTTTTCTTTTCTTTTCTCTCTCTCTCTCTCTCTCTCTCTTTTGGACTAGCCTGAGTACAACCATTGGAATATGTTGAGGCTATCAGCCTTTCAATGGGTTGGGAGATGTCGAGCTTTGAAGGCTCAAGAAATGGATATTACAGTGATGATTGTGTCCTAGCCTTGTTGTTGGAGAAGCAGTTGCTTGAAATGGGGAGATACACTTGAGATTTTGCAACCCTGTTTGGAACGTGCGATGTTGGTACAATTGAGTTAAGGGCTGCCGTGAGTTCCCAGTGTAGAGCGTAACCCAGAAAGAGAAAGTGGTTATGATCATGCTTTGGACTATGCGATGCGGGTGATTGGCAAGGGTGATTTTTGCTTTTGATAGCATGGCTTTGTCGCGGCTCTTCATGGTGTTGGTGGTCTTGCGGTGTCTTGGGTATTGAACACTTTCGCACAAAGACCTGCATCATCCTGCATTCACTTGTCACTTCATGAGAGTACGTGCATGGCACATGATGGCGCAACTATAATAAACTAGTGCAACACAAGGAGACATCACTTATCTGAATTCCATGGTGTTGACTTAGATACTTATCACCTGTGCTTGATTATCTTTTTCTTTTGCTAAAGCCGTGAAGTATGTTAAACGTAGATATGAAAAGTTTGTACAATTGGGGAACCTGCCAACACTTAACCATTTAAAGACAAAAATTCATGGCCAGGTAGCATTTGATAAGCCTTTTACACAACATGGGGCTACACTATTTGTACGAGGCGGGTTGAGTCTAGGTGGTCAGGCGACTGAGGCTCTATTGTTGGTGAGGGGCTCCTGTGAGGCTGGGCGGGGAAGATATCGGCCGGGACCTGAATGGTGTAGTCCCTAGCCGCAAATGTTTCTAGAATGCTTTTGAACAATGCATCAAATTTCTGCTTGTCTCGAGCTGCCCTCTCCTCTTTCGAGCACCTGGTGCCTGAGCGTCTGGTGGGGGCCCGCACGATCGGTGTTGCCACGCCCCGTGTGTGCCACGCCTTGTTTCTTTGCATACCTTTTAAGGGTAGGTACGTAGTGTTCTGATGGAGGAGCTTGTGCTACATGCTCCCTCCGATGGCGGATAGCTTCCTTGCATGCCAGCTGCACTATGTGGTCCATGACTGCTATCATAGGGGGACCTGCAAAATGCGAACCAAGGATTAGGCCTTGAGGCAAGATAAAACTATTCACATGGAAGGGATTATATAGTGGGTTATCAAGTGCATATGACGAGGAGGGGAGAGGTGAGGCATGCAATGTTTGTTGTAGAGGGACGGCCCCCGTGATGATGATCGTTTTGCCTCCATCCATTAGTAGATCTTGGCTTATTCTAAGTTGCATGGACTGGTTGTCATGGAGTGGGGCAGGGCTCATCCTCGGAAGGATAGATCGAAAAAGGGGAAATGTGTATGGAAAGGGACGGTGCCCCGTCTACACCATCAGAGATGTTGGACCGACTAATACTCCTACTACCTTCCAATGCCTCATGTGTGCCATATTCAAGGACATGCTTAGGAAATGGTTGGAAGTCTTTGTCAATGGTCTATGTATCCACACCAATTGGGAAGAGCACTTGGAAAAGTTGTGAATAGTCTTTGAACGGTGTCGATAATATAGTCTCTCATTGAACCCCTTAAAGTGTCCATTTTGAATGAAGCATGGTTGTATTTTAGGGCATGTCATTGAGAAATGGGATAGCCACAGACTTCTCTAAAGTCAAGGTGATTATAGACCTTCTCCCTCTGACCAGCTTCAAGGGAGCTCAATGTTTCTTAGGCCACACAGGATACTACTGATGGTTTGTACTGAACTATGTATTGATTGCTAGACCTTTGTATAAGCTATTAATTGTATCTGAGTGGACCGAAGAATGTCAAGAGGCCTATGAAAGGCTTAAATAGGTTCTAACTTTAGCTCCTATCTTAAGAGCCCCAAATTGGTCCATTACCTTTCACGTGCACATTGATGCATCAAAATTTGCTGTGGGGACAATGTTGTGCCAGCCTGGCAAACATAAATTAGCTTTGCTAGCAGACAACTCATTCAGACATAAATGAATTACTCCACAACAGAGAGGGAAGGGTTAGCCACGGTATTCGCTGTAAAGAAGTTTAGAACTATATTCTAGCAAGACCCTTTACCTTCTTTGTGGATCATTAAGCATTGCTTTATCTTATGAATAAACCCTGTGCAATGGGACACATTACTCAATGGTTACTTCTCCTTTTGGAATTTGACTTCTATGTGGTCATACACAAGGGAAAATGGCATTATATGGTAGATCATATATCCCGTATACCCATAGGATAAGCTGTTGGACAGAGACTCAATGATGACCTACCAAATGCGCATTCTTTTAGAATGTCCAATGAACAAGATTTGTTTAGAGCAAACCTCACACCATATTAGGCAGATGACATAGTTCACATCCTCGAGAATGGGTGTCGGAATGACCCATAGAAAAAGCTAGGCTAAAAAGGTTATCTTGAATGTCCAACCCTATCAATTGATTGCAGGTCAATTGTATCAGTTTAGGACATGATGAACTCTTAAGGAGATGTATCTGCGAACACAAAATGTACGATATGCTCAAGTAAGCACATGGCAGGATTGCTAGAGAGCACTTCAATGGAGACACTACAATACACAAGGTGCTCGTCTCAATTATGGTGGCCAACGCTATTCTATGATGCAACTAAGTTTGTAAGCATTGTGATGAGTGCCAACTGACCAACCCCGATGATAACACGCCAACCATTCTCGAGAAGTGGGGAGTCAACTTCATTGATCCAATCATCCCTACAACACAATACTCCTGAGGCAAGTACATCATTGTTGCCACAGACTACCTCACCAAGTGGGTGGAAGCTCGAGAAACTCGCAAAAATGATGCTAGGACCACATCCAAGTTTCTGTGGGAGCAAGTAATCGCATAATTCGTTTGTCCCATAGAGTTGGTTAGTGACCAAGGCACACACTTCATCAATGAAGTAATCACTCATTTGTTATCCACTTGCCTAATAATCCACAGAAAGCCCTCTCCATATTATCCTCAAGCCAATGGTCAAGCTGAATCCACGAACAAGATCTTGGTGAGTGTTCTAACAAAAGTAGTCTCTACTTCGCATGATGACTGGGACAACAAGCTCATGGCAGCTTTATGGGCATATAGGATAGCCTACAAAACAACATAGGACATATTGCATTCAGATTGACTCACAGAACTGAAGCTATTCTACCAATGGAGTTCTTTGTTCCAAGCTTGAGAATAGCAACCCAAGAGAGATGGAAGGGCCAAGAAGCATGGACAAAATGATTGGTAGAGCTAAAACGTCTATCTAAGAGTCGTCTCATTGCAACCCATGCTCTAATCTACGAAAAGGCACACTATAAGAGTTGGTTTGACAAACAAGTTAAACAATGAGACTTTGGGTAAGGAGACCTGTTCTTGTTGTACTCTGTCAAGGGACACGAGTAGAAAATGAAATAAGGGGATTGGGACCTTTCAAGGTTCACAATATCAATAGAACAGGGAGTGTGAAAATTGAAATCCTAGAAGGATAAGACATAGATTTTTTCAATAGGAGATGCATAAAAAAGCATTACCCTCCATCACATCCACTTTATGAACCTCCGATGATGGAACCATCGACACACATGAGGGCTGCAACCATCAATAAGCTCAAGGAGGCGGATGAGGAAGTAGTAGCACCAGCCTACCTGTGAATAACCATAATCGCCCAAAAGGTATACACCCTTGATGCACTAATTGATGAGGGAATCGAGTCAAACATATTAACACATGAACACTAGATCACCATGGGTCAACCCCAATTGCAACCAACTAGTGTGAAACTTAGCCTGTTTAGGAGGCAATCCTATCCACTCTTGGGGAAATGCAAACTAATGGTTTCTATCGAGACCAAGAGCATACCCATCATCTTTTATGTCCTACCTAACAAGCAAAATAAGGAATCATTATTGGGTCGCATGTTCAAGAAACAAGTTCATTGTAATGTTGACTACGACTTGTAATACATCCACCTTGCCATTGGTAATGTTAGAATAGTAACGTCTTTCAATAAGGGCAGTGCCCCAAAGCATGTAATGCCACTGGTAGTTAAACCTAGTGTTAACCCTAAGGAGGGGGGTAGTGCATCACAATGTACTCCCATAGTACCTTCACAACCACATCTGGGAACGCCACCCAAAGCTATGGTCCAAACACTCAAGTGGGTCCTAAGCATAGACCACAGTTTCACAAACATCAATCATCGGGAATGGATAGTTTCCATGCCTCAAACTGTAGGCCTAAATGATGGAGTTGGCGCTCCTATAATTCACATGTGACTAAGTAGCACTGGGTTCCAAAAGCCTTGTTAGGCAAGCCCAAGAATACTATGAGGGCAACATCTTGCTGATATGGTTGCCTAAACTCTCAAGTGCTATGTATGATCCTCAATCTCATGCCCCAAAAACCAAGGTTTAGAAACATCAACCAAAAAAGGTAAGGAGAAAGACCAAACAAAAGAGTGCTCAATCCTAGGGTGCTTAAATGGTCTACAACCCAAAGCTGAAGTAAGAGTCCACAAGCAACCGCTCATGAATGAGCTCCTGCCTAATGACTCTAAGATGATCACCACTACAAAACATGATGACATAACATCAATCAAACTCCAAAACTCTCAAACCAAGCTTGTGACGCCCACTGAGAATCCTCAAGAGAGGAAGTACCATGAATCACCTTGTCCTGTTCAACTAAACCCAAACCACCACAACAGACCTTGGGCCATCATAGCCACGATAATCCATTCTTGAAGTGGCTTCCAATATGGTTATGGATACAAGGGATGATCTAGCAACATGCATCCGATGAATGGACTCCACTTTCATGTTGTTTGCTAGAAGTTACAAAGGTCTAGACCTAGGCCTACTTGATGAGTCCATAGCAAACGAGGTACGTTCCTTGTCATGTTCTTGGAAAGAATATGAATTCATTTTTAATAAGGCTTCCACTATTGTAGATGAAATGATTGGCAATGAAATTTCGTGAGAAGAGGTCTTACACCAACGCTGAATCACATCTTACAAGAAGAGCAAAATCCCCTTGCCACCATGGGAACTTTCTAAACTCCAATAACTAGTTGAGTTTGAGTCCAATTTCTTATGAAGTGGTACACTTTGTGCATTTCATGGGCTCAAGAGGATTACCAAATCATGACCAATGTGGAGAAACAACATGCCATCAAGACTTCTGAGTATGACCAAACCTATGTGGCCCCAACCTCATTTAGAGTGTTAGCCATAACTAGGAATTGGCCATTAGAAGACAATATCATTGTCGAGAAAAAAAATGGACCCAACACTGGCTCTAAGGATCTAGCTAGGCCTCTATGCTGAACCAAAACACCCTATGGCCTCATGGCAAAAAGGAAACAGGGAAAGAAATAAAAGAGATTTTTATGCCTAGGAAGGAAAACAGAGTGTGAGGGGAGAATGAGAGAACACAAAAGGTGTAAAAGGGGAAAGAGAGAGTTCATTTGCATTCAGTGAGATTGAGAGAGAGATAGGGAGTAACAAATCTATAGGCTACAACACCTATGATCCTCACCATTGACACTTTTGGCCCTTTTAGGTATGTTTTGAATCCTTGTTATCGATTATTGCATTGTTCTGGAATCCTAGGTGCATTAAATTGTGAGCATTAAGTCATAGAAGAGAATATTTGTGCCATTCGATGGGTTTTCAAATGCCACTCAGACAACAACTGCAAGCCTCGGATGACAGAATCATGACCTAGCTCAAATGCTCGAGCCACTTAAGGTTGACCCACTCAGATGTCTAGCTCAGACAAGGGTTCAATCACTTGGTCTCGAATGGCCAAACTTGGGTTTTGGATGGCCATTCAAATGCTCAAACAAGTAGCCCTTGTCCGAGTCTAAGTCTAGTCACTAGCACAGCCACATACCTTCAGGAGTCCACTACTCGGATAGCCAAATTTGTGACTCAAACAGTCGAGTTTGGGACTCAAACAAGTTGTACATAACCTTGTTACTGATTTTTGGCCATTTTGGACCTATTAGAGCCTCCTCCTAGTTGATCAGCAACCATGGTGAAGTGCAGATAGTAGTGGAACCATAACCGGATTAGGGTGGTAATCACCTACTCTCTCCTGTTCCTGTCACAATGTGTGCATTTGTTGCTGATGCTCCTAGTTTTTGCATTCTACTTGTTCCCTCAGTATGGCTTGCTTGTGGAGAGTTGCTTGAAGCTGGTTGTGCAGCTTTGTCACCTTCTTTTGGTCTCCTCATCCTTTGCATTGCTGCCTATAGCTATGTCTTTACCTCTTCTCTTTACCTGTTCAACTCCTTGATTTCTAGCTCTAGGCACCTACTTTCCCAGGAGTTGCATGTTTTCTAAGGAAATACGGTTCTCTCTTTCTTCATCATATAAATCCTTTAGGCTCTCTTCTCCTTACCTTGCCTTCAAGGCCTCTTTTAGTGTGATTATCTTCTTGTTTATGATAGTGATCACCCTCGCTTGCTCTACCTTGTAGTAGGAGGCTATGAAGGTGACCTTCTCTTCTTTGAGTTTTGCGACGAGGAGTGCGGCCTTTTTCTCCTCTGTCACCTAATTGAGTTGGCTTTGAATCTCTTTTACTAGTTTGTCATGATCTTCAGTGTTGTGAATGGTTGAAAGCATCGAAGTAGTTGACACTTCTAAGCGGGGTACCTTCAATCCTTGGTGTGATTTTGTGACAACTGCTACTATTGGCCTCTTTGTTCATACAAGGAGGGCTCCTTCACTAGGTACAGTCGCAATTTCTTGTACATTTCTTACTAATTATTACACCCAGGCCATGATGTTGCTTTCGTTGACTGCCCCTCCTGCAGTTCATTGTGTTGGGGTGATTGTAGGGATGGCCATGACTCATGTGGTTGGGTATAGATGTAATATTCTGATTTTCCGAAAACACGCATGAACTGCTTCTATAAGTCGTGAGGATAATTAAATGATTAATGGCAAAATTTGTTAATAATCCCTCTCTCCTCCAGCCGATTGTCGTGCTGGAGGAGAAGAGAATAGCAAGGGATGAGCAAGCTCCTTGCTGGAGCTTGCTGAAGGAAGAAAGCATGCGAGATGCCGTGTGGGGGAGGGAGGATCCCCCTCCCCTCACCTATATAAGTAGGTAGGGGACATAGCCAGGGGGGTGGTCGTTACTGTGGAGCAAGAGGAGGACATCGTCAGACTGCCATAGGGAAGAGATTGCCGTTGCTGTTGAAGCACTGCCGTCGAGAGGGAGAGATTTCTGACGCTGCCGTTGAAGCACTGCCGTTGAGAGGGAGGAGCCAAGCGCCATCACGCCACCATTTGCTGCCATTATGCCCCCAGCTGCCACCCTTTGACTGTCTTCCACCCTTTATCCACGTGGGCAGAAGCTTCTAGAAGCTTCTAAGGGGGCTCCCTAAGCCCCCTTTCATATTACACCACCCCCCGGAATCCAAAGCCCTATTGGGGTCCTCATACTCCCTTTATTTTTTTCTTCCCCCACACAAAATTCCCTCCTAAGGGTCTTTTACACCCTTTCTCCCCCACATAAAATCCCCTCTTCAAGGGTCTTTTATACCCTTTGCCCCCTTTTTCAATCTGTTAAAGTCCAGTTAGTACCCCTTTCCCGTGAGTCCTATCCGAGGCCTTTAAAAAGGCTCATTAAGCTTTTTCCCTTGGATTTCCTTCAATCTCCCAATTAGCCCGAGTGTTAAACCCCTTTCCGTGTATACAATTTGCACCGGAGCTTCTACAAAAGGAAGGAAAAAAATTCACAAAAGATGGTGGAATTACAAAGGGAGTTTCGCAAAACTGCATCCAAGACGGAAAGGCCGCATTCGCGATGGCTCCTAAGAAGGCACAAGGCGCAACCACAGGAGGATCGTCTCCTAACATCCATGTGGACATTTCACCACAAGTCCAGGTTTTTCTAATTTTTGATTTGCGTCGTTATAATCCAATCGTGCATGGATCACTTTTGGAGATAGGATGCATCTTTCGTTTTAAATACTTTGACTAATTTAAAGGAAAGAGCTCACGATGGAAGAATTCGGTCATTAGTATTTTCAATAAAACAAACAAAATAAAGTGAGCATAATATTCCTATGCATTTCTAGCAAGTAGTTTTTATGCATTGCAATGAATTGAAATTAGATTAATGTCCATTTTTACAAAACAGAATTATGATAGCACACTTCGATTAAGCATGGAAGAAATAAATTGCATATTGCATTATTGAACATCTTTTTCAAAATGATTCTTAAAGAAAGTTACTAGCAACTGTAGGAAATTGCTAGGGCTGCATGAAGAAGATTTAACTCTAGGCAAGTGGCCTAAAAACTTAAATCAACGAAAGGGTGTGTAAGCTCAGCATACGACAAATTCATTTGAAAAAGAAAATAGAAAAAGGCTGCATGTTTAAACATAAAATCCTAAAGCTTAGTAGCACGAATCTTGTATGCATATTATAGGATGATCAATTGGAATTATGCCTATGCTTTGATCTTAACCCAAAAGGTTAGGGTTTGTAAATCAACTTATACGTAGACAATGAATCATGTTCAAGACCAGACAAGTTAAAACCTAAATATCTAAAACCGCGAACTACTCATTTAGGAAGGGTTAATTCAATGCAACATATCCCAAAGAGCTAACTAGGATTAACACGTTGAGGACATTACCTAGTCGCTCGTATTACCAAAGCTGAACTTCCTATACCCTAAAAGACTTGCCTACATTCACGCAATGTAGGGACATTGGAACATACTTGCGAGAAGTGATCTAGGGTTTTTCCTAAGAATCTCTCGCTAAAAAGATGAATCTTAGAACCCTAGAACCGACAATGTCGGCCTAATGCAATCAGGAACGGATTGTTATATCTAATCATGATATCGTAATTAGAGGACACCGTTGATGGGTAGAATAGTCCCATAGTTTAATGCGACACTTGTGCAACAAGTTGTAGAGTTGCATGATCTTGTGATTGGATCACAAGGGAACGGCCAATTCCCGGAATGAGATTGGCAGATTCTTACGCAAGTTTATCTTGCAAGAGGATGAATAATTGTCCTGATATAGTACCTTTCTTGGGTAAAGGTAGTTGCTTGGAAGCAAAATACCAATCAATAAATTGGAATAACATATGAACTTAAGGTATTGATTAAGTCGGGTTAATAGGGTACAGCCCTAACCCAGGATATAGGGTTAACAAATAAACCCTTGGGGATCTTGCCAAGTCACAATTGATCACGGATCGAGTGTTGGACGCATTCAGAAAGAGGGATTCGCTCCTTAGCAGTTGGCCAAAAACAACGACCAATGAAATTGATTGTGCTTGTAACAGTCTTAAGAGCACTGTTTTGCTTTGTTTGCTCAAAGAATTAAAGGATGAAAAGATAGCTAATGCTTCAGGTTGAAGGCCTGAAGGGAGAGGCAACTTCAGTTACCCCCGATGACTACCTGCCTAACCCTAACCAAGGGGGTTGTTAACCTCGCCGGGAAGGTGGATCGAACCCGCAGCGAGAGGTCTCTCCGTTGAGCGCTACTTGGAGCAGGAGGACGCTTGGGTGGGGGGGGGGGCTCTGGCCATAAATCCCTTGCCTTTCGGGCCCTGAACAAGAGGCCAATGTGACTCAGGATTGGATCTCGAGGCCCGCATACTAGTCTATGGGTGGAATCTTGGATTAGTAATCCCCGTGGATTGCTGGATAGCCTTCGGGCAGATTATGGAGAAGCCTACGGGCTGGACTTTATGTATTTCAAAGATAAATATTATAACCTGTTGAAAAGGAACTTGTTTGACATTGCTTTTCTATGTCAAGTGCTATGATTACGTGAAGGAACTAGTGCCTAACGGGCTAATTAAGGAAGCTGATTGATACATGTCCAACTAAATGTGTTAGGTAATTAAATAACTAAAACAACCTGAGCAAAGTGCGGTGGATGTGGCCATGGGTCCCCCGTCCTACAGATGGGTGGTCTCGATTGGCCGGGAACTTTTCTCAATCAAGATGGATAGCAGGAAGATCGTTCAAAGAACACGAACAACAAGAGCATTGACCTAGAGTCTAAGTTATAAATGATCCCGATTTATGCTATTTTAGGGGGAATAGAATGGGACTATGCCTTACGGTAGAGAGGTTGAACTTCGCATCCCTCTCGTTTCCCATTCTCCTTGAACCAAGTGTAGCGTGAATCCGCTTCGGACCTGGTGTTTCTGCGTAAAGTAGTTCGCTCAGGTTCGATGCTAGTTGTTGTTAGGAAATGAGCAATAGGGAAAACCCTAATTCAGGTCAGTCCTAAGTGGGAACGATCGGAATACTTCCGCTATGTGGCAGACGCGGAAAGACCTAGATCGCAAACCCCATAACATTCCATGGGAGTGCCGGGCGGAGCTTTCTAGACATCCTTTCCGATGGACTACTAAGATGTGTCCTGAAGATAATAGGTGGACATGTTACAGTTGGTATCAGAGCCAACCAACGAAGGATTTGTTTTTATGAAATCTTAATAAGATGAAGTAAAGAAAATGTTGCTGTTCCAAACATTTCCTTACTTTCAATGCTGTCTTGCAGAATTATGAAGCATGGAACAGGTTCTTAGTGTTCCGTGTCATGTTTATGACTGCGATGCATTCCCCGGATTATCAACAAAGGGTTGGGATGATGAACATCCTAGAGCGTATCTATAATCTATCGCCTTTGTACATGGAATGAAGATGGATGGTGCCTCAGGAATCTACTATATAGCTACCCACCGGTTTGCATACCTTCAGACCAACCTAAAGAGGATCAAGTGGTTGGAAGACCTGAAAGTCGTGAAGCTGTTCATTTTTGTGGAGGCTCACGTAAACTCAACTTTACATATTCGAGGTTGAAGGGTTGAACTGAACTCATATGTATATGAGGAAGTGACCCGTGTAATCCCCGTCGACAGGATCAAGGTGTTGGGGCGCCATGAGAAGAATGGGTTCCAAAGGGAAGGATACCCTGATCTTCCAATGACTTATTGATTCCTGAAGATCCATGACTCGAAACCATACTATTATCCCGTTCTTGTAGATAAATGTAATAAAACATTATTCTCCCCAAACTAAATGTAAACAGTTGGCTTATCATCCCAAGACATGTTGTATTCCGAAAGGGCTATGCCATATAAATACAATAAGACTTCTTTTTATCAATGTCTGTTTGTGCATGAGAATTAATAAGAAGTTAAGTGGTCAGATTGCTTGGTTGGTAGCTAAAATAGAGATGAAATATAAATCGTAACGATTAACGAGTAATAACGATAAGAAACCTTTATCCAGGCACAACCCCAGGTACAGATCCCCAATTTGCCTCCTACATCAAGTACTGCTGTAATCCAGGAGAAGAAGTTTCTTCTCAAGCAGATTAAGCCCCCTGAATTTGACGGGAGAGGCAGGTCCGTCCAAGCAGATGCTAAAATTTGGATTGAATCCATGGAGGATTACTTTGAAGCAATCGGTACTGCACTCGCCAATCAGGCTATGCTCGCCAAGCTAAAGCTCATCGGCGAAGCCAGGCTTTGGTGGAAGCAATGGTGTAGAGATCAAGGGATCGCGGAAGGATCCGTTACTTGGGAGAAGTTGAAGAAAGCCATGTAGGGAAGATACTTACCACCTGCGTATCACATGTAGAAAATGAATGAGTTCTACGAGCTAAAACAGCTGGGACTTACTCTTGACGCATACTATTCTAAATTCGTCTCACTTCTTAAGTATGTGCCACAGATGGACATGGCAGAATAGGTGTCAAAATTTTGTGCTGGTTTAAATCCGCCAGTGAATACTCGTCTCGAATCTATGCGCCCATCAGATCCACAGGACGCACTCATTCGAGCTGCCCCTATAATTCAAGAGGTGCAGGTTAGACCAAGAGACAAAATAACTTGGTCTTATAATGACCCGAATAGAGGAACATTTAGGCCTCAAATGAAGAGAGTTCAAGGTCAAAGTCAGGGACAAAGAAAGAAAGCAAGGACTAACAATGTCAACAACTTTGTTCCTACTCAAAGCAATGGCCAAAACCTCCGTTGTTTCCACTGCAACGAGCCCGGTCATTTCAAGAGGCAATGTCCCAAGCTTGGAGGAGGACATCGCCAAGCACCTTTCCAAGGAACTGGCCGTGGTCAGGGAGCTGCTACCTGAGGCAGAGGAAGAACCGCCTGTGTTGCCAATAGGCAAATGTGCGAAGAAGAAGAAGATCTGACCATGGAAGCAGAGTTTGAAAGGGCCACAGTCCATGCCGTCTTCACAAGAAAGGCCACAGTCCATGCCGCTCTTCACAAGAAAGGCCCGAATCGCCAGTTCTCGGTGATTCAGACACCGTCGGACTATCAAGGTAAAGGTTTCAGGACCTTGATTGATTGTGGTAGTACACATTCCTTTATCTCACCAGCTTGTGCAAAAAGATTAGGAATAGCCACAGTAGATGCATCTATCTTGCTTGTGGAATTGGCAAATGGTCGTGAGGTTACTTATACAAGGCAAACTGATAAGGTGGAATTCTTTCTGGGAGGAAAAACGACTTCGGTCAAATTCAGAGTCATGAATTTAGGTATCCATGAGTGTCTACTCGGAATGGATTGGCTTAAACGTAATGACACCCACATTCATTATGGAAAGGGCCAAATTTTCTTCCGAAACTCTGAAGGAGATTTAGTCACAACTCAAGGTGAGGCAGAAAAGCCAAAAATTCAATTGGCCAAAGCATCTCAGATTATAAAGGGAGTCAGAAAAGGACTACCTGTCTACTTAATTAAACTCAACAAGTTAGATCAGAAGCAAGAGTCTAGTGAAGGACCTTCTTGGCTAAAGGAATATGCAGACGTATTTCCTGAAGAGTTGACAGAACTCCCGCTCAAAGAGAAGTGGATCATGAGATCAAGCTAGTACCAGGAGCTGCGCCAATTGCAAAGAGACCTTATAGAATGTCTATCCTGGAAGCAATTGAGCTGAAGGAACAACTCAAGCAACTACTAGATCAGGGCTACATCCGTCCTAGCAGTTCACCATGGGGAGCTCCAGTACTGTTCCCGAAAAAGAAAGATGGAACACTTCGACTATGTATTGATTACAGAGGATTAAATCAATCAACTGTCAAGAACAAGTACCCTATTTTTAGAATAGATGAGCTTCTTGATCGTCTCCAGGGTGCGAAGATCTTTTCCAAGATTGACCTTAGATCTGGTTACTATCAGATAAGGATCAAGGACGAAGATATCCCAAAGATGGCCTTCAACACAAGATGTGGGCACTTTGAATTCCTAGTTATGTCATTCAGGCTTAGAATGCGCCTGCTACCTTCAACAGGTGAATGCAAGATATCTTTAGGCCATATCTTGATGACTTCGTACTCGTCTTCTTCGACGACACTTTAGTCTATTCCAAACAGGAGGAAGATCATGAGTCCCAACCTCGGATTGTCCTTGAGACAATGAGGGCACATAAGCTATATGCTAAGATGAAGAAGTGTGCATTCTTCAAACGTCAGATTGAATATCTGGGTTTCATCATATCAGTGGAAGGAATCTCAGTGGACCTAGCCAAGGTAAGAGATATGCTAGAATGGCCAATACCAACAACTGCCAAAGAAATACATAGTTTTCTTGGATTAACAGGATGGTCTAGGGTCTTTATAAAAAATTATGCTTTGATTGCAGCACCTCTGACGGACTTACTGAAGAAGCAAACATCCATTGCATGGTCAACTCCTGAACAAACTAGCTTTGATAGATTGAAGCAAAGTTTGGTATCAGCACCTATCCTAAAACTTCCAAACCTCAGCAAGGAGTTCGAGGTAGTAACTGATGCTAGCGTACTTGCCTTAGGATGTGTGCTCATACAAGAAGGTCATCCGGTAGCCTACTCTTCAAGGAAACTGAAGAGTCATGAGAAGAAATATGCTATCCATGATCTAGAATTGTTAGCTGCCATCCATGCTCTAGAGCTTTGGAGACACTACCTGTTGGGTAACAAGTTTACTCTAGTGACTGATCATAAGAGTCTCAAGTGGATCTTTACCCAGAACGAGCTCAACATGAGGCAACGTAGGTGGATTGAAGTACTGGAGGAGTATGACTTTGAAATCAAGTACCGACCAGGAAAAAACAATGTAGTTGCCGATGCACTCAGTCCGCAAGGCATTCCTTAATTCTCTAATCTTGCAAAATCCATCAACAGCTAGATCTCTAGCCACAAAGGTATCCATGCCAAACAACCCAATACTTGAGTTAGCTAGAGAGGAAGCATGTCATGATCCAGCCTATCAAAAGATGCTAAGGGAGATCTCTATTAAGGACTAGGACCAAAAGCTACAGGCTAAGTATCATGAACTATCTGTCAATAGTGGACTTGTCTACTATAGAATGAGGCTATGTATACCGGCAAGCCAGTCACTTAAGCAGAAGATATTGTGGGAAGCTCATGATTCCCCTTTCTCAGGATATCCTGGCTATGCCAAGACTCTCAATGCAGTTAGGAAGAGCTACCATTGGGAGAGGCTTAAAGGAGACGTTCTCAAATATGTCACTGAGTGTTTGTCTTGTCAACGTATCAAAGCCGAACATGTCAAAATGCCAGGGAAGTTACAACCACTTGACATTCCCCAAATGAAATGGGAATTCATCAATATGGACTTTGTTGTTGGTCTACCCCAAGTTCAGGGAGGATACAACTCCATCATGGTTGTGGTTGACATGCTAACTAAGGTTGCACACCTTATTCCAGTAAAGACAAACTATAAAGCTTCAGACATTACAAGGTTGTTTATCAAGGAGATATTCAAGCTACATGGGCTACCCAGAAGAATCATTAGTGATCGTGACTCTCTCTTCACATCACACTTCTGGAGAGTTATCTTCGAAGCCATTAGGACTCAACTTTATTTTAGCACAGCTTGCCATCCCCAAACTGATGGCCAAACAGAGCGAGTCAATCAAATCATCGAGAATATGCTTAGGGCACACTGCTGTTGTGAGCCAAAAAGGTGGATTCAATACTTGCCTTTGGTAGAATTTGCCTACAATGCTTCTTACCAACAAAGCATTCAGATGACCCCTTTTCAAGCATTGTATGGTCATGACTGTCGAAGTCCCCTAAACTTCTCAGATCCAACCTTAAGGGTTGAAGCTTCAAGGCAGATGTTGGAAGAGATGGATGACCAAATAAAGTTAATAAGACAGGACATCCAAGCCACCAAGAATAGACAGAAGGCATACACGGATTTGAAGCATCAAGATAGAATCTTCAAGGAAGGAGACATGGTCTTCATTCGCGTATGCCCAAAGAAGAGTTCTCTATCCTTAGGAGATTGCAAAAAGCTAAGTCCAAGGTATTGTGGACCGTACAAGATCCTCAAGTGCCTAGGACCTAATGCTTATAGACTGCAACTCCCTGAGAACCTAAAAGTTTATAATGTATTCCATATCAGCCTATTGAAGAAGTATGTATCTAATCCTAACCATGTACTCGATGACCAACAAGTTGTAATGCCTAGTCAAGGAGTCCTTGAACTAAGGCCTGACAGGATCTTAGATGTTAGGGAGAGACAACTGAGATCCAGAACCTTGAGAGAATGCCTCGTCCAGTGGAAAGATTATCCCGAGGAGGATGCCACTTGGATAGATGAAAGCTCTCTCAACCATCAATATCCCCAGTTTATCTCGAGATGAGGACATCTCTATTCTTCCAAGGGGGAGAGAATGTAATATTCTGATTTTCCAAAAACAAGCATGAACCGCCTCTATAAGTCGTGAGGATAATTAAATGATTAATGGCAAATTTTTTAAATAATTCCTCTCTCCTCCAGCTGACTGTCGTGCTGGAGGAGAAGGGAATAGCAAGGGGTGAGCAAGCTCCTTGTTGGAGCTTGCTGAAGGAAGAAAGCATGCGAGATGCCGCGTGGGGGAGGGAGGATCCCCCTCCCCTCACCTATATAAGTAGGTAGGGGACATAGCCAGGGGGTGGTCGCTGCCGTGGAGCAAGAGGAGGACGCCGTCAGACTGCCGTAGGGGAGAGATTGACGTTACCGTTGAAGCACTGCCGTCGAGAGGGAGAGATTTCTGACGCTACCGTTGAAGCACTGCCGTTGAGAGGGAGGAGCCAAGCGCCATCACGCCACCATCTACCGCCATTACGCCCCAGCTGCCGCCCTTTGACTGTCTTCCACTCTTTATCCACATGGGCAGAAGCTTCTGGAAGCTTCTTGAAGCTTCCAAGGGGGCTCCCTAAGCCCCCTTTCATATTACATCCCCCCCTCAAATTTCTTCTTGTGGGCTTTCTCCTAGCCCTTGTACATGTGGGCTTGGTAAACCCCCCCGAAATCCAAAGCCCTATTGGGGTCCTCATACTCCCTTTATTTTTTTCTCCCCCCACACAAAATTCCCTCCTAAGGGTCTTTTACACCCTTTCTCCTCCACATAAAATCCCCTCTTCAAGGGTCTTTTATACCCTTTGCCCCCTTTTTCAATCCGTTAAAGTCCAGTCAGTACCCCCTTTCCCATGGGTCCTACCCGAGGCCTTTAAAAAGGCTCATTAAACTTTTTCCCTTGGATTTCCTTCAATCTTCCAATTAGCCCGAGTGCTAAACCCCTTTCTGTGTATACAATTTGCACCGGAGCTTCTACAAAAGGAAGGAAAAAAATTCATAAAGGACGGTGGAATTACAAAGGGAGTTTCACAAAGCCACATCCAAGACGGAAAGGCCGCATTCGCGATGGCTCCTAAGAAGGCACAAGGCGCAACCACAGGAGGATCATCTCCTAACATCCATGTGGACATTTCACCACAAGTCCAGGTTTTTCTAATTTTTGATTAACGTCGTTATAATCCAATCGCGCATGGATCATTTTTGGAGATAGGATGCATCTTTCGTTTTAAATACTTTGACTAATTTAAAGGAAAGAGCTCATGATGGAAGAATTTGGTCATTAGTATTTTCAATAAAATGAACAAAATAAAGTGAGCATAAGATTCCTATGCATTTCTAGCAAGTAGTTTTTATGCATTGCAATGAATTGAAATTAGATTAATGCCAATTTTTACAAAACAGAATTATGATAGCACACTTCGATTAAGCATGGAAGAAATAAACTGCATATCGCATTATTGAACATCTTTTTCGAAATGATTCTTAAAGAAAGTTACTAGCAACCGTAGGAAATTGCTAGGGCTACATGAAGAAGATTTAACTCTAGGCAAGTGGCCTAAAAACTTAAATCAACGAAAGGGCGTGTAAGCTCAGCATACGACAAATCCATTTAGAAAAGAAAATAGAAAAAGGCTGCATATTTAAACATAAAATCCTAAAGCTTAGTAGCACGAATCTTGTATGCATATTATAGGATGATCAATTGGAATTATGCCTATGCTTTGATCTTAACCCAAAAGGTTAGGGTTTGTAAATCAACTTATACGTAGACAATGAATCATGTTCAAGACCAGACAAGTTAAACTAAGTTTAAAACTAAACACCTAAAACCGTGAAGTACTCATTTAGAAAGGGTTAATTCAATGCAACGTATCCCAAAGAGCTAACTAGGATTAACACGTTGAGGACATTACATAGTTGCTCGTATTACCAAAGCTGAAACTCCTATACCCTAAAAGACTTGCCTACATTCACGCAATGTAGGGACATTGGAACATACTTGCGAGAAGTGATCTAGGGTTTTTCCTAAGAATCTCTCACTAAAAAGATGAATCTCTGAACCCTAGAACCAAAAATGTCGGCCTAATGCAATCAGGAACGGATTGTTATATCTAATCATGATATCATAATTAGAGGACAACGTTGATGGGTAGAATAGTCCCATAGTTAGATGCGCACTTGTGCAACAAGTTGCAGAGTTGCATGATCTTGTGATTGGATCACAAGGGAACGGCCAATTCCCGGAATGAGATTGGTAGATTCTTACGCAAGTTTATCTTGCAAGAGGATGAATAATTGTCCTGATATAGTACCTTTCTTGGGTAAAGGTAATTGCTTGGAAGCAAAATACAAATCAATAAATTGGAATAACATATGAACTTAAGGTATTGATTAAGTCGGGTTAATAGGGTACAGCCCTAACCCAGGATATAGGGTTAACAAATAAACCCTTGGGGATCTTGCCAAGTCACAATTGATCACGGATCGAGTGTTGGACGCATTCGGAAAGAGGGATTCGCTCCTTAGCAGTTGGCCAAAAACAACGACCAATGAAATTGATTGTGCTTGTAACAGTCTTAAGAGCACTGTTTTGCTTTGTTTGCTCAAAGAATTAAAGGATGAAAAGATAGCTAATGCTTCAGGTTGAAGGCCTGAAGGGAGAGGCAAATTCAGTTACCCCCGACGACTGCCTGCCTAACCCTAACCAAGGGGGTTGTTAACCGCACCGGGAAGGTGGACCGAACCCACCGCGAGAGGTCTCTCCGTTGAGCACTACTTGGAGCAGGAGGACGCTTGGGTGGGGGGGGGGGGGACTCTGGCCATAAATCCCTTGCCTTTCGGGCCCTGAACAAAAGGCCAATGTGACTCGGGATTGGATCTCGAGGCCCGCATACTAGTCTACGGGTGGAATCTTGGATTAGTAATCCCCGTGGATTGCTGGATAGCCTTCGGGCAGATTATGGAGAAGCCTATGGGCAGATTATGGAGAAGCCTACGGGCTGGACTTTATGTATTTCAAAGATAAATATTATAACCTGTTGAAAAGGAACTTGTTTGACATTGCTTTTCTATGTCAAGTGCTATGATTACGTGAAGGAACTAGTGCCTAACGGGCTAATTAAGGAAGCTGATTGATACATGTCCAACTAAATGTGTTAGGTAATTAAATAACTAAAATAACCTGAGAAAAGTGTGGTGGATGTGGCCATGGGTCCGTCCTATGGATGGGTGGTCCCGGTTGGCCATGAACTTTTCTCAATCAAGATGGACAGCAGGAAGATCGTTCAAAGAATACGAACAGCAAGAGCGTTGACCTAGAGTCTAAGTTATAAATGATCCCGATTTACGTTGTTTTAGGGGAACAGAATGGGACTATGCCTTATGGCAGAGAGGTTGAGCTTCGCATCCCTCTCGTTTCCCATTCTCCTTGAACCAAGTGCAGCGTGAATCTGCTTCGGACCTGGCGTTTCTGCATAAAGTAGTTCGCTCGGGTTAGACACTAGTTGCCATTAGGAAATGACCAATAGAGAAAACCCTAATTCAGGTCGGTCCTAAGTGGGAACGATCGGAATACTTCCGCTACGTGGCAGACGTGGAAAGTCCTAGATCGCAAACCCCATAACATTCCATGGGAGTGCCGGGCGGAGCTTTCTAGGCATCCTTTCCGATGGACTGCTAAGACGTGTCCTAAAGATAATAGGTGGACACGTTACAATAGAGGGGCTTTACCCTTGCCTTCCACCACCGGTCTTGGTCCTACCTCTTTAGTTGTACTACGCTCATACTTGGCACGTCACCTCGTGTTGGGCTTCTCATTGCCAATTTCTGAGATTGGGAGGGCTACTCCACTGATCTCCAAATGGCCAGGGCAATCTACTAATCCTCCTATTGCCTCATTTGTTCTTCCTCCTCTTCTTTTTCTTCCTGCATTATTCTTCAAGCCTTTTCGATTCCTCCTTCACCCTTTACAACTATCTATTTTCTTCAAAGGTGGATCGAGTTCTTCTTATGGGGATTTTAAGAGTGATCTTTTTCCTCCCCCTGGCTCAATAACTCTGAGCCTTGTTGCTTGCGCTGACTATCCTCTTGCTAGAGGCTTCTTGCTATTGAGAGAGTCAGTCAATCTCCTTTTCATTAGCAGCTCCTTCCGTATTGTCTTGATGTTCCTTGTGGAATTTGTTCTGCCCTTGGCCCACTAGAAGGTATAACTACATCCAAGAGTATCCAAAAGAGTGGCAAGAGTCCCACGGTCTCAATAAACGAAGCTCAATTGCATAGAAAATGCAAAGCTCTAATGCAATATATCTAAGTAAATGCAAAGATCTTAAAAGCACATCCAGTAAAGCGTATCCAGAGTGTGAAAGAGTGATGCAAGGTTAAGTACATCAAGTACATAACATTTGGATGCCCAAAGACATTGCCAATACATCCGAAAGCATAAAACCCAATAATTCTTCAAACCCATAAATGGCAATCATTAAAGCAACTAAAGCATATAGCCAAAGCTCCAAGATATGAAATGTAGCTTAAAAATGAGTCCCAAAGCATTCCATAATCATATCCAGGTCCAAGCATCAATGCTAAACATTAATACATTCAAGTGATATACCCAAATGGCATCAAGTCTCAATGGACATAACCTTCCTAGTTAAAAGCTAGTGACCCAAACACTGTATAATAGTAAAATCATAAACAAATTGAGCTATTTGAGATCAAATGAAGCCAATGAATACCTCAATACATTACCATAACATTCAAGCATCAATGCCAAGCTCCAAAGGCATCATATAAGCAATGAGAAGTTCAATTCATGAAATCCTAGAGTGTTTACAATAGGATTTCAATGTTCCATAGTCAATGACTGAGGTATTTCACTCAAAAAAGGAGCCAAGTGTAACCAAGCAATGCCGAAGCAATTCACAAGTGTTTAATTGATTGCCTAAAGGGTTGAGGAGTTGTAGAAGAGGGTAGATTGCCAGAGATAGGGGTGTTGAGATATTTGCAATCACACCTAATGTAGCCTCTTTGTATGAAGCAGTTTGGGCTGAAGACATGCAGGCTATTGCAGGAATCCCATATACACAAAGAGGGCAATCTGTACCCATCCAGCAACTATAAAGCATTGTACTTGACTACCATTTTTCATATGGATTGAATACAATGTCATGATGCTTTTCTCTATTAGTTAGTGCCAGACTTGTACTTGTCAGTCCAATATACAAGATTGTGTTTATGAGTCCAAGATACCATCTTGGAACCTAATTCACTTGTGTAACAGTTGGTCTCTACTTGTCTATGTCATCATGAGTTCATTCTTCTTCTTCCATCCACCATAGCTCATCTGCCATGCTCTAGATCCCACGTCTTTTGACATTGTATCAGAGCTCAGTCAAGCATGGCATGACTTCCTTCTCTGCTCTCTCAATCCCCCTTAACCTCAAGTTAGCTCAATGAGCTTATCTCTCAACTCATCTCCACTTGCTCCACCTTGGCAGCCATAGCCAGGTCTGCACCTATCTCTCTTCAAGCTTCTATAACTTTCTCTATAGGGCATATCTCTCCAAGCTCCCTTCTAAAGATTTATTCCTTGACTATCAAGGCTTCCTTGTATCACATCAATCCATGATATTTGGATATCTAGAGCTCAGCATTGTCACTTCTGTCAGTTGCTCCCATAACCTTAGTTTGTGGTTTGTAGGACATACCCTTCATGGAGTACTTAGGTCTCTCTCTCTAGAGGCAATATCTTTACAAGAATCCTTCTAAGGATATCTTTCTAACCTTTAGGCATATCTTTTTGGCACACCACATCCCGGCATTAGCGCCGCTTCAGCCTGGCGTTGCACAAAAATGAGATCGCTGTTAGAAAAATGATGCAGTCTGATAAGTTGCTTCCTACTATCTCCATACATCGCGATGCTGGCTGCCATGATAGGGCTTTGGTAGCCGATCACCTAAGCTTCCTTGCCATATAAAAATCTTTTGAAATGATTCAGTCTACAGTAGTGCACACAGAAGAAAAACCCAGGTGTGGGTCAAAACCCTAATCCAGGAAACCATAGCCAAACTTCACTAAAGCTTCAAGTTTCTTCATTTTCTTACTCCTCTTGGCACACTCAAGCTTCTACCATTCTGAACTGAGTAATCACTCAGTGTTTAGCAAATATTTCATCAACTAATCATCAAGATTTGAAAGATTTGGAGAAATCAAAGCTCAACGGGACAACATCATTGGTACTACAAGTCTCAAGCTCTTCAATTTCTCACTCTTTTCAGTCAAGTAGAGTTCCTACCATTCAAGATCTGCTACAACACTCAGTTTTCTAGCAAATATTTAATTGATTTACCATCAAGGAGTGGTTTCAAGCTAAAGGGGTAACATCAAACACCAAGTAACAAGAATCATCATCTTCAAAACCATAGTATATTTTGATACTACATAGTGGGATTGACACTGTCCCATCACTTGTGCTTTTATTAGCACATTCAAGAATCAATTCACTACTGATTTATCTCAGATTTGCAGCTGATTTTTGAGAGTTGAAAAGATGAGTGTGTTGCCTCTTACCCACCTAGCCTCCAATCCTTACTAAGAGAGCTAAAGAAGGACACCTCCTAGCCAAAGGGAGGATGGGCTAGGACATCCCTTTCCTAAGTGAATGGGAAGAACACAACTTCACAAGAGAGAATTCGTAGCCCATCTTAAGGGAAATGAAGATGATGGAAGGTTAAGAGAAGTAATGGCTCCTAATTTCTCCCATGAACATATATATAACATGAGGAAATAAATATTTCCCACCAATAGAGCATATAGCAATTCTTACTTAATAAGTTTAAGTAGAGAAACAAAGAGATGAGAAGAGAGGGAGACAAGAGGAGAAGAGATAGAGGAAGCTTGCCATTATGTATTCATGGAATGCTATATAAAAAAAGAGACTCACTCATAGCTTACCTTAGAGAGATGGACTAGCATGAGGGTGTTGCATAATGTGCTCTTAGTGGCTCCCCTTTGGGCTTGGTGATCTAGAGTGCTCTCATGTGCTTGTGATTGTGTCTCTTTACATCTCCATGGACACCTTATATAGCCTCTATGAGAGATTAGATTAAGCTAATCTTATTGATTAGCATAATACTAGATGATGTATGGCATCTTTGATAATATGGAGAATAGTGGATGGGACAAGTCTCCACCTTGGTCATCATGCAAGAAGCCAAGGGTGGTGGTAGACAAGCTAGAGAAAGGGAGCTAGATTACAAGAGGTGGGTGTCCGAAGTACGTTATTATAATATATTTACAAGAATGACAAAATGGGAAGTTGATGTGATAAGGGTAAAAGAGAGAAGAAAATTGGATGCAGCCAGCAGTTTGCGCCTTTGTAACTTCAAATCGGTGAAGAATTTGAAAAAAGTATATTCTACAACTTTATAGACCCGGTTGGGCTAGGCAGGAACTTTCTTGAAATTCGATTTCCCCTGGGATTTGTTAAAATTATAAAAAGTGGCTTCCAAAAGTTGCTTTGACTTTAATTCCTTCTATATATATAAATACTTATAAGCATGTGACAGAGGGGGTCCATGCTTGTAAGCTTTTGTGTAAGATACAAATGACACCATGATGTGGACATTGACTTATGTACAAGGGTGAGGTGTCCTCTAATGATGGTAATAGATCCCAAATCTTGGTGATGTAGGTGGAACCCAAGTGTAGTTGGAGGTTAGTCCATTGAAAAAGATCTATGCACTCACTCAACCCTTAGGTGTAATCCATTTCCATCTTCACTAAGATAACCTATCCCTTTTACCCTTTACATTGACATCCCTCCTAAGAACTTGTTTCCCCACTTACTAGAGTTATCATGACCGAGAAGCAATGTAGCATACTTAGTGCTTGAAGAGTAAACCCAAAGTGATAAGATGTAGGGTTTAAGCTATGGGTAAGACTCTTGATAGGGGTTTTGGCCAAATTTTGTGATAGAAATCCGGTTTGTAAAAAGCCCGGATCAATTTTCAATGACAAACATGAAGTTTCTCATGAAGATGCCATTCATAAAGAGAAGTGCATTGTTACTCACTTGTACCACATAGAAGATGTACTTGCTCTACTTGCACGGAAAAATGGATTTGTGAGCATTCAAGTCCCATCAATGTATTCATTTGAAGAACTTGAAGACATGCTTACTACTTTGGAGAAAGTAGTCATTTTCGTTGCCTCAAAGACAATGATATCTTTGCTTGAGGGGGACATGGACAAGTACAAGATCAAAAAGAGCAAACTAGACTACACTGACAAGAAGACCTACAATAAATTGAAGATCTATGCGAAAATAAATGCTGAAAACTGCAAGGGCCTGACGGTCCTTGACCCAATTTTTTACTAGACCTTTTAGCCCTGTAATGGATAGCCCTAATGCTTCTTATCATAAGGTTGTAAAATCCTCATGTAGCCATGTACAACAACCTTTGTACACTTTGAGAGGCCCCTATTACAGTCTCTGAATGACCATCATGTTTGTGATACCCACACTTAGCCTTTTCTGTGACAGCCCCTGGTGTTTTGCCATGTTTATAGTGTGCCCACACTTTGCATGTGTTGCTTTCACTAAAGCCTCTACACACTTTGTACTTTGTGGTTGTGATTGAGGAGGGGTGTTGAGATATTTGCAATCACACCTAATGTAGCCTCTTTGTATGAAGAAGTTTGGGCATGCTGAAGACATGCAGGCTGCAGGAATCCCATATGCATAGAGAGGGAAAACTGTACCCATCCAGCAACTATAAAGCATTGTACTTGACTACCATTTTTCATATGGATTGAATACAATGTCATGATGCTTTTCTTTATCAATTAATTAGTGTCAATCTTGTACTTGTCAGTCCAATACACAAGATTGTGTTAATGAGTCCAAGCTACCATCTTGGAACCTAATTCACTTGTGTAACAATTGGTCTCTACTTGTCTATGTCATCATGAGTTCATTCTTCTTTTTCAATCCACCATAGCTCATCTGCTATGCTCTAAATCCCGTGTCTTTTGACAAGGGGCTCGACAACCATGTGCAAATAGTAGTGAGCTAGCTAGTGTGTTTGCTGGTCTTGCTGCTCACTTTAGAGCCTTGGGTAATTATCACTGAGATCCAAAGGGTCCCTCAGCTAATGGGAGCAAGCTGTATGAGGAAGCAAGAATAGAATACATATCTTGAAGGGCTAAAGCTATGGCTACCATAAAATAGTGAATGAAGCTTTGAGTTGGAGTTAGGCAAATTATAAAGAAGCTCCTCAGATGGTAGGCTCTAATACCAGTTGAAGGGCTAAAGTGACTGAGTCAAAGTACTGTTAGGGATAAAACCACCCGTGCCTAGATGCCTGTGTATTACTTACACTAATAGTACCCGCATACCCGCACACCTATACACTACATGTTTCATTAGTGAAATACATGTCTATTGCTCTTGATGCTTACCGATTATTTTGAGTGACGATGATTCATATTACACGCTTGGTTATGCTTTCAGCTTACTTTTGAGCTGAGATTGGAGCCTTGAAACTTGACATTGGTTGTCATTCATTGTTATGTATGGTTATTTGATGCTCCGGTAAGAGCTTTGGAAGTTACTTAGGTTAGATGGTCCTGGATATATGCTACTTGGATCTTGGATGTATGGATGCCTTCCACATGATATTTGACCTGTGAGACCCACTCTATGCATGATGGTTATGCCTATGGGATGTATCTTAGTCTGACACATTGATTCTTTGATAGTTCTTGATGCCAGTCACATATTCACTTGTTGCTAGTTGGAGCTATTCCCTGACAGTTGTAGTTTATCTTATAATATCAATGATTGCCCATTCTTTGCATTGATTTATTACGATTGTACTTCATCTCTTCAACATGTTGTAATTATAGTTTACTATACTATTTATGTGCATAGTCACCTTAATTTGATAGTTATTTGCATTGGGTTTGTGGACAATTCATTATCTAGTTAGTACCCCCTGTTTTCAACCTAATTTAGCAGCAGTTTTAGGGCTATTTGCAGTAATTACAATAGCATGTTTTGATAGTTTTGTGCATTTATTTGCATTCATTATGGCCGATGGCTCAAGTGACAGTGCTATCTTTAATATAGACAAGTTGGATGGCACCAACTATAGCTACCGGAAGGCCCAAATCTAGTAAGTTTTAATGCAAAAAATGTAGGTTAGGCCATTGAAACATAAGGATGTCAAGCCTAAACTTATTGATGCAGATGATTGGTTGAATTAGATGAGCTATGTAAATCCACCATCATATTATACCTCTCTAAGAAGGTATTCTATAATGTTGTCTCTGATGGGTAGTCTGCATGGGAATTATGGGAAAAGATTTGAAATTTCTTTGATAAATAGAGCCCCATTTCTTAGATGTATGGTTGAAGTAACTCATGGACCTTTTCATGAATGAGGGTACTTCTATGTCTACTTAGTTAAATGAGTTTCATTTCATTATTAGTCATTTTTCTTTGCAAGGGATTGAATTCAAGGGCACCCTTCTTCCCTTGTTCCTCTCAGTTACATTGCTTGAATCATAGGATATCTATCGCATTGCTATGTGTGCCAACATACCTATTGATGGGTTATATAGAGGATGCACTCTTGAGACTAAAGAGGTTAACAAAAAGAATGTCAATGCTTCCCACACCTCTTTGCTTTGACTGTTAGAGGCAATACTGGTAGGAGTGGTAATAATCATCATGGGAGAGACTCTTAGTAGTCTTGCTCTTATTCACATGGACTGTCTTGCAATAAGTCCCATGGCCATAAGTCCTCATTGGCTTGTCATTATTACTGTGAGAAACTAGGGCATGTTGGGCCATAGTGCCATAAGATGCATGAGGACAAGCACAAAGAAAAGGGAAAAGGTAAAGCATAAGAAAAAAATGATGATTGCAGCATTGTTCCTAGCAAGTCCAATGTTGAGATTGAAGAGATTAATGTTGTGCAAAGACTGATTTTGATGATGATTTCATACTTGCGGCCTCTTCTCTTGATAGTTCACAGCTAATTGATGCTTTGTTAGGGTATACTCAGTGTTGGCTAATAGACTCAGGTTAGGGGCTTCTTTTCATGTGACCCCTCATAGAGAGTGGTTTCACTCCTATCACAATTTGAATGGCTCTATCCATTTGGGTAATAACATGGCATTGGAGATAGTTGGTATTGGTGATGTCCAATTGTAGTTTGGTTTAGGTTGCATATTTACTCTTCATGATGTACATAGTGTACCAACTCTCACAAAGAGCCTTATCTCTGCTGGCACTTTTTGAATGATGCAGATTATGTGGTTTCTTTTGGTGATTCCTCATGGAAGATTACCTGTGGGAATCTTATCATCGCACGTGGTGCTAAGTCCAATACTCTCTATCCCTTTATCTAGGTTAGTTGACCATATTTTGGTAGTGGATGCAGTTCCACCTATATCTTTGTGGCATTGTCATCGTCTTGGGCCTATGCACTTAAAAGGAATGAAAATGCTTACTTGTTCACAGTATCTTTCATCCCTTGACTATAAGTGCTTTGAGTCTTGTGATCATTATTTATATGGTAGGAAAACATGTAATATGCATAAAACACATGGTATGACATATATGGGTGAGCCACTGGCTCTTGTTCATTCAGATATATGTGGTCCCATGCCCTATAAGTCATTAGATGGTGTGAAGTATTTCATTACCTTCATTGATGACTATACACATAAGATTTGGGAATATCCTATTAAGTAGAAATTAGAAGTCTTGGCTACATTTTAACATTGTCTTGCTTTGGTTGAGAACCAGTTTGGGTATAGGCTGAAATGCTTAAGGTCAGATGATGTGGGTAAGTGTATCTCTAAAGTCTTTGAAGAGTTGTGTGATGAAAGGGATATTAAGTGTCAGTTGACTACCCCATACACCCTGCCCTAGAATGGTATGGCTGAGCGCATGAATAGAACAATTTAGGAGTGAGTTTGTAGTATGCTTAGCCAGATAGGCTTACCATAATATTTTTGGGCTGAGGCAGCTACTACTACTGTACAGTTGATAAATTGGTTCCCATATACTGATCTTGACTATTAGGTTGTAGGGGAGGTACGGTATGAAAAACCTCCCTTCTTATATGCTCATTTGCGTGTCTTTGGTTGTGAGACTTTCTACCATGTACCCAAGGACAAGTACAATAAACTAGATCCTAAGTCTAGAAAATGCATCTTTCTCGGTTACGGGGATGTAGGTAAGATAGGCTATCACCTATGGGATCCATAGGATGAAAAGGATATCCGCAGCCATGATGTTGTTTTCCATGAGGAGAAAATGCATAAGTAGCCTAAGCATGTCATTGAGGTACGTAGGGTGATCGTTTGGGAGGAACCTCTTGCTATTATACAACCAACTAGATAGTGTGCAACAGTAGTTGATGCCGTAGTAGCCCAAGTCCTTGATGCTCCACAAGATGTACAAGCTCGACAACCAGCTTTGAGATAGTCTATTAGACATAGATGATAGCATGTGCAGTTTGAGACCTTTATGGATTATGTTATGGTAACATATGTTGGTGACCTCTTACTTATGATGAGGCCATGCGCAAAGGTGATAGTCACTTTTGGGAGAGGGCCATGTAGTCAGAGTATGACTCACTGTAGAAAAATCATATGTGAGATTTGGTTTCTTTCCTAGTGGCAAGCGTGCTTTGCTAAGCAAGTGGGTGTACAAGTTGAAAAGTACCCCTACATGCCCCAAGTTGGGATACAAGGTTAGATTCATTGTGATGAGGGCTTCAAGTGGGAACATGGTGTGGACTTTGATGAAATTTTTTCTCTTATTGTGAAGATGACTATCCTATGCTTGGTACTGGCTTTTATTGCTCAACTTGACTTAGATCTTTATTAGATGGATGCTAAGATGACTTTTCTTCATGGAGACTTGCATGATGAGATTTACATAGAGCAGCCTAAGAGCTTTGCAAAACATGGCAAGGGACATCTAGTGTGTAGATTGCAAAAGAGTCTTTATGACCTTAAGTAGGCACCTAGGGAATGGTACCACAAGTTTGATGCTTTTTTACATTCACATGGATATTTCCTCAGTGATATGGATTTGTATTTATGTAGTAAGAAGGCTTGTGATGGCAGCCTTATGATTTTGATCATCTACATAGATGATATGTTGATTGTTGGGAGTGCTCATGATGACCTAGATGCCTTGAAATATCACATTAAAAAGAGTTTTGAGATGAAGGACATGGGACAGGTCTCACATATTCTTGGGATGCGCATTATGTGCGACCACTCTAAGGGGCTCCTTCTCTTATCATAGAAGGAGTACACTTAGAAGATCCTTGAGCAATTTCATTTATATGATGTTAAGACTATTGGTTGTGCTCTACCTTCACACATGAAGGTTAGTTAGGCCAATTGTCTCCAGTTTGATGAGCAAAAGGCTGAGATGGCTAAGATCCCTTATGCATTCACAGTGGAAAGTTTGATATATGCCATGATAGCCACTCGGCCATACATAGCATTTGTAATGGGAGTTGTGGCACACTATATGGCTTTCCCTGAGCGACGACATTGGGATGCCATCAAGGGTATCATGTGGTACCCGAAGGGAATAATAGCTATGTGCATATGTTATGGTGGCTAGAATATAGGAGTTATGGGATACACTAACTCTGATTATGTAGGACATACATACAGTAGGAAGTACACCTCTATGGCTATGTCTTCACCTTAGCTGGAGTGATGTTTCTTGGATGTTTAGGGTGTAGAAATGCATGGACCTATCTACTATAGAGAGAGAGTATGTTGTAACTATTGACGCTGCAAGGAGGCTCTCTGGTTAGACCGTCTGGTGATAAACCTTAACATTACTGATGTGGTCCCTACATTGCATTTGGATTCTATGAGTGCTATTCAGTTGGCCAAGAATCTGGTCTTCCATGCAAAGATGAAGCATGTTGAGGTGCGTTATCACTCTATTTGAGAGGTCATTGAGGACAAGTCCATTGAGCTTATCAAGATCTCAGCTGACCAATATCTTGTAGATCTACTCACTAAAAGTCTCCTAGCAGAGTGTTTTGCCTTAGGAAGTTAATGGGCATTGAATGAGATGGTGTCTTTCCTCATCTTGTTGTACTTATGTACACTTGTACTTTGTCACTTTTTTCTTGTTCTCTCCTGACTAGGGGCACACTCGCCTTTAAGTGAGAGGCTATTGGGAATAAAGGCACTTATGTCTAGCCACTTGTGTATTAGTTACACTGACAGTACCCGCATATCCACAAACCTATACACTGCAGGTGTGGCAGGTGCCCATCACTGCCACTTCATTCTTTATTATTGTGATTGTTGGAGTTTCCACATCTTCTCTCTCTCTCTCTCTCTCTCTCTCTCTCTCTCTCTCTCTCTCTCTCTCTCTCTCTCTCTCTCTCACTCTTGATCATTCCACCATAGCTCTTGCTTCTGCTCCATGCTTCCACTTCAGGGTTCAATCCCTTCAAGAATAAGCAAGTAGAAGAAAGAGAGACGTGAGCTATGGTAGATGGAGAAAGAGATCAAGGGAGAGGAGACACAAGATGTGGGAACTCCAACAATCACAATGTGTGATTGGACTTCCTTTATTCAATAGTCATTGAAATAATAAAAAATTAAGTGATAGGAACCGCACAATAGAATGTCAAACTAAACAATGTAGTAAGGTTGTATGACATATTCCCAACTATGTAGTCACATGGAATTGTCATCGTTCAAACTATAGACATGTGATGAAGTACATGATAAACATATAAAAGCAACCAAAAAATGAAACATTTAGAGTCTCTCAAAAAAGACATCTTCCATAGCACGATACTGGTCCACATACAATGGTGGACAAACACTCCCCATAGACCACATTGTCTAGCTCTAGACACATGCAATGTCTCATCTCCTCTGCACTGGCCCACACCAAACCACCACACCCAACAAACACATCAAAAACATGGTCATAGCACATTGTAAATGCAGCCAATAACCAATGACCATATCACCAATCAAGTTACAAAAAATTTACGACCATGCAAGTAGAAACAATGAAAAGACCATGAAGGGCAACCTGAGAGTAAAAACATAGAAGACTACTTATTGATAGAAGAGATGAGACCTCTTCGTCACCTCGCCTCTAACAACGACACCATCAACATCCAGTGGGAAAGACACAATCAAACAACATGTAGCTATGATACGCTAGAAACAACCTCTTTGAAATCTTCTCCCCATCCTCTCTATCATAGTAGGGTACAATATGACTAGCACGATGCCAAAGACATACGGTAAGATCAAGTACCTATTCACTAGTGGAAATAGAATAAGCGATCCAAGTTTATATTTGATGCATGCATCACAAAACTTGTTTATAGCATACAACAATATGTTCAAAGTATCCAACTTCATTATCTTACTACCTCTCTAGTAACTGGGTGTTGATAAGCTTCAGAATCACACATGAGCATCCAAGTGCAGTGAAGCACAAGCCCTACTCTCACTGCATTCACAATGAACTCATCTATATGCTTTACCAAGCACATAGTGACCAAGAATCCCTTATTGGCCAAATACTCATAGACCAGATCCATGCCACCCATAACTAGACCCTTTGAGAATGTGTGCCACTTGGGTACAACCATGTTTTCTAAAGGAAACATTAGAGTCATGATATATGAGAAGTAATTTTGATGTAAACCTTATACGAGGGAAAAAGTAATTTACCCAATGGAGTGGGACCTAGAGTACCCACAAGCAAGTTCATAAGAATATCTACAAATGTCAATCAAGCTACCTCTCTACATGGAACTCCATCTTTACTATAAAGATGTGTCTTTTGTGGTGCAAAAAACTTGTTGATGTTATTCAAAAAACAATACATCATCATTGATGCCAAGTTAACAATGATGTAATGCTAAATGCAACATATAAATTGATATTCTTGTAACATGTGATTGACATGATTACATATCGAGGACAAACCTATCAACCTTTCATATCCACTAGCAAAGAATCAATTAGAAGTTGTAGACACTGCGGTGGTAGCTTGAGTAGCCTACGCACCATCTTGAGTACCTTGGGTGGTTTGTGTAGCATCCTTGCTAGCTTTAGTGGCTTGAGTGCTTTCTTTTGCACCTTTAGTGCCCTTAGTTGCTTGCTCCTCTACAGTAGTGGGTGTGGTAAGTGAATCATGAATAGCAACTTCCTCCAACAACTCTACAAGCATGATTCAACCCTTAGACTCCCATGCATGAGCACAAAAACTATGTCTACAAAATTGATAAGATGCTTTACATGGGTTAAAGTACTTACTCTCATGCAAATCTTTCTCTTGCTAAGGATAACTCCCACAAGGTAATTGAGCTACCAAGGACAAACATTTGCTTCACATGCCATTAATTTCCTCTCACGTAATGCTAGAGAATGCATAGTATTCTTGTCATGGATATGAATCCACTCTTTGGTGAATTATGGAGCTACATCCAATCTCTTCTCTTCTACACATTGTAGTATCCGCCTGCAACATTCTCGATACAAATGATGCAAGTAAATGCATGCAATCTCTTATTAAAAATTGGGTAGAGTCTCCTTTGTACAAGCAAGAAATTCCCAACCTAACATACATAGCACCCTCACTTCAGCTTCCACATGGGATTTAAGGTAAAGTAAATATAAGAAAACAAAATATACATTGATAAAATTAACAGAGCCTCCTTCGTACAAGAGACAAAATTTCAATCATAAACCAATCACCTAACCTTGGAATTCCACATGGAATTGAAGACAGAGAAATCAATAACATAACATGGCTTCCACATACCATTCCATCCACTCCATAATGACCAAAGCACTCACCATAAGAGAGCAAACGAGTGCTCCTCATGCATAACCATTGTAATAAATCAAACACACGTTTTTCATTGAAACTAGTGTTTTAATGTTCAAAATAGAGAAGTAGTGTAGATGCAAACCTATAAATCATGCATTTGGTTGAAAACACAAGCTTTGACATCTTCCTAGCAACATTTGAAGACTTCGCCCCATCTAAGAGATATACGAAAGCCTACACACATTTTACAAAAACTTAAATTTGGCACATACATTAAGAAAACACTCAAGAAAGCAATATGAAAGTATTGCATTGTGTCAACTTGCATGACATGATTCTTCATGTTGGAATAAAGGGCGGTGCCCTTGTCTGACCTGTAAGGGCTAGGTTGTACATAGAGATTGACATCCAACATGTTGCCAAATAGTCCTCCCACCACAAAGGAATGAAATCCAAAACAGAAACCCCGCCAACACCACACACATATCATATCATGCAAAAAGAGTGGTTCCATTTTGCTATTTCCTATGCTCATTAACCTTATCCACCTTTTTAGGGGGTATTTTATTTTTGCGAGCTTTTATTTTTGTTATTTTATAGTCAATCCCTTTTTCTGAAGCTTTTCCGTCCAACATATTGATTTTACCTATAAATACCTCTATGCAACATACCCCACATGGAACTATCCTAGGTCATACACGATTTAATAGGGGACATTCATACCATCATTATTGATTCATAGTCATATAAACTATAGACAAGAGGTGACATAAAAAGAAAATAGCAAAATTTCACTATTACTAAAAGAGTATGCCACTTTGCATTTACATGAACACACATTAAGAAGACAAAACCAACATGGCATATTCTCAACATAACCAACCAAATCAAATATCCTAATGCATGCAATCTCTTAGGCAGAGTCTCTTTTGTGAGAACAAACATTTTTCAACATGGTATATCGACCATGTGGAATTTAAGGCAAAGAAGTTTGTATGGGCTAAAACAAGCATCGAGGGAATGGTATCATAAGTTTGATACTTTCATGCAGTCTTAGGGCTTTCAGAGAAGTCAAGTTGATCACTGCTTGTACACCAAGAAGGCAGTAGATGGCAGCCTGATTATCTTGGTTTTGTATGTTGATGACATGCTGGATTGCTGGCAGGGATACTCATGCCTTGGATTCATTGAAGAAAAGTCTTCATGGTATCTTTGACATGAAGGATCTTGGTGATGCCAATCATATTCTTGGGATGCGGATACTCAGAGATAGATTGAAGGGGTTACTCTATCTATGTAGTGAGCTCTTCTCTTTTTGTCTTTTATACAAAACCCTAATCCCCCTTGGGCACCCATTCCTTTTTTACATACTTGGCCATTTTTTTTTAGGTTCTCTTTTCCTATTCCCTTCATATTTGCATTATGTCTTCACCCATGCCCGTCTAGATTTACAAATTGCATTTAGGGTGTGCCTTTGCATTTAAAATATGCCTTTCCTCTTTTGCACTTGCCTTGAACTTTTAAAATTGTCATTGCATTTTTGGCTTGTTTTTCTCCCATTTCTTTAGTCAATGAGAGCTGCCCTTTTTGCTTTGCCCTATGTCTTTTTAATTTTCTTTGCACTGGGGTTAGCATCATCCCCCTTCCTAGCAGAGTGTTAGTCCCATGGCACTTGCTAGCGCTTGTTGACGACGGTAGGTATGGACCAAGATCACTCGATGCACCTAACTTGAGAATCCCTTGGTGTAGTGTTTGTGGCACTCTGTTATTCATGAGAAACCTCTTCGTTCCTTGCCTTTTGCTTCATATGGATATTTTCTTTGTTTTCCCTCTCTTTATTTTTTTAAGATAAATTAGGAAGGAGCATGCTAAACATCATCATGATGCTCTTCAATAGCTACATTTTGAGGGGGCCTAAGAGATTTGTTAAGGAATGCGTGACTTTGTATATGTAGCGCTTTTGGTTAATTCTTACATTGAGAGGACTAATAGAGAGGAAAGGATGATTACACTTTGAGAACCTAGTGGCACTCATATCTTCCAAAAGGCTCATGCAAAAAGTTGGCAAGAGAGGGACCCTTAACATCTGGCATGTCATTTCACAACTGTCTATCCCTAAATTGATATCAAAATAGAGGGATGGTAGGAAAATGATTCTTGATTGTGATCTTGTTCAAAGATTTGTAGTCTATGCACATACATAAAAGAACTGTCTTTCTTTTGAACAAGTAAGACTAGAAAGAAATATGGAGAAGAGCTAGGTTGAACTAACCCTTTTTCCAACAATTTGTTTACTTGTTTTAGGATCTCCTCTTGTTGACTTGAACTTACTCGGTAAGGTGGCTAGTTAGGTGGTGAACTACCTAGGATAAGATCAATTGTGTGATCTTCTGGGTGCTTGGGAGGTAACTCTACCAAAACAATCTTCATATTGTTTAACAAAATCATGTATGGCTTGATCAATTAAAGAGAGGGGTTCTTTTAAAGTCTGAGACTTAGAAGCATTAGTTGGTATTGTGAGGCAATCTTCTTGGGCTACATGTTTTTTTTTAGTAGGATTCGCAAGAGGCGAAGGTAATTACAAGTGGTAAGGAAAGCGGGGTTGGGACATATCATGAACTTGTCCAAGAATTGAGTGTTGGAGGGTCGGAGGTCTTGTGTCCCAAAGATCAGGGAATTATTTAGGGTTGGCAGGATATTGACATTGTAGATCAAAGGCAAGTTGTACTTGTCATGCTTTTCCTAGTCAAAATCCACAATGTGGCACCTTAGGTAAGCCATGTAGGTGGGGTCATCCCTTTTGTATGGTAGTGTGTTACAAAAAGCCATCCATGCCTCAAAATTGTTATCCTAGATCTTTCAGCACCATTTAGGTTGGGCTTCATAGCATTTGGATTTTCTTGGCTCTTCCATGAACTTATCCTCCGACTATTTTGCACAATCTCTTCTCCATAATATGGTATTTTTAACCCTCTCGTCTAGCCACCGCTTCCTTGGCTTCTTCAAGACTTGGATGGCTCCTTCAACCACCTATGGGAGAAACACTCGATTCAATGCAGAAGGGTAGAAGAATCCAAATTAAAATGGCCTACACCCATTCTGCCACTACTCCCAATGGTTCAATTCCAATGCCCAATCGATAGGGAGTTGTTCCTCAATTTGCAGCATTTAGACATTGAGCACTTCTCGTTGTCTGGCATTAAACTTTCTCCTCGTGAATTTAGACAATTCCTTGTGTTTCCTTTTGGCCTCGACCATTCTTTCTGTGGTGGCATGATCTTCTTCTTCTTGGCCTTCTGCTTCTATTGATAGAGGTGGGGGTCAGCTTTATTCATTCGGATGTGCCTCGGTATCATCCAGTTTCTCAAAATTGGACCCTTCTTCCCTTGGTGGTTCTTCTTGGGCCGCTATGATTGGCAGCTCTTGATGCTCTTGCTCTCCAATTCCAAGCTACTATAACTCTTCCATCAAGAGTCTTGCTTGCATTAGAAGTTGCCTTTGTTGCATCAAGCTTGGGCTAGTGCTAGTTCAAGGGGTGACACTCTTGGAGCCCATATTTTATGGCTCTCCTTGAGATCTTCAACTTTCTCTTTAGCCCTTCCATGGAGTCATCATCTCTCACTTGAGTTATGTGAATCATTGTGTTTAGGAAGGTGTGTTGCTTAACTTCTAGCCCTACCTTCACTGCTTTGGCCCTTGCTTAAGCCATGATTCTCTCGCTTTTTGGTAGGAGAAGGCATTCGACCAAGTCTCTAACCCTTCTAAGATTCCTCTCTTCCTAGGCCTTGGTCTTTTTCTCCATCATTTCTTAACTTTGGCTCAACTCTTGTGATAGCATTGTCACCAGTTTATATTGTTGTTTCAATATTTCCAACATCTTTTTCTTGTCTTATTTGTGATGATTGAGCTCTTCTTTTACTTGTTCCTTTTCTTGGAGGGTTCCAAGGAGTTAGTTTTTTGCCTCTAGTACCTTTTTAGTTAGCTCCTCGTCTTTATGTGCCCAGTCTCTTGCAATTCCTTTAGTAGTTGTTCCTATTTCCATCTCTCCTTATGGAACTCCGCATGGGCGTGTATCTTCACCCTTTTTAGCTCCTCAGTGAGCTCCCCTCTCTAAGGTTCTTTAGTTGTTTCAAATTGCTCTTCCATGTCCTTTTATCCCTATGTATGAGACTTGAGAAGTCCATTTCCAGCCCCATTTCTCCCTCTACCTTCTCCACTTATAGTTCCTTTGCACTTTCTTCTTCCTTCTCCACCTCCATTTTCTTCCTTACTTCTATTCCTTCTTTACATCATTCACGTGCCTCTGATAGATGGTTATCTACTTTGTTTGCTCTAGCTGGTAGGCAGCGAATGCATCCTTCTCAAGCTCTAACTCTACCATAGTGGCCTTCCTGTCTTCCTTCATCTTTTCAAGTTGGTCTAAGAACTCTTACAGATATTCGTTGTAGTTGGTTGTTGCTGGTATGGCTAATGGCATGGACGTTGCCAATGCTTTGACCTTGGACTTCTTTGAGCATTTTCTAGATTCTGCATCCATATTAGCAAGTCTCTTTATCCCTATCACTGGGGCTCCGCCACTTGGCATTGGGCCAAGCTGCTTCACCAAGTTGAGTAGGTACTACACCCACGCCACCATGTTGCTTTGGTCCACTCCCACTTATCTGGTCTCCTAGGTGGTGGTAGGTGTGGCAACAATCAAGGCTGGTGGTGGTGGGCACATGGGGGCCTTTCCTTCAACTCTTCGGGGTGGGAGGCTTGCTCCACCAACAATCACAAGGCTAGGGCCATTTGCTCGTCATCTTCTCTTTTCAACCTTTTCTCATCCTCTATTTGCTTCCTTTTTCGTTCCTCTTCTGCCTTCTAGACTCCTCTATCGCCTTTCTTAGTCACTCCTCTTCTTCTTTCTGCTTCTTTTTCCATTCACATAATCGGATTTAGATGTGCTATTAGCCATAACTATAGATGTGCATGTGTAGGTATTGCGATAATATATGACTTTTAGGAATATGGGAGCTATGCTATTTGAGCAAACTAGGAATTGGTCAACAAACACATCCTAAAAGTTGAGACAAGGAATAATTCGAGTCATTATAGACCTCTCATAATTACAAATGTGGCTTGTAAAGTCTACTCCAATGCAATGGCCATGAAAATTACATATGTATTACCAAGAATGATGCATTTGAATCGATATGGATTTGTACATTCACAATAACAAGATCCATGATATAGTACTCATCTGGCTACTTGGGGTTGACTATGCTATGGAGCTGAAAGAAAGGTGTTTCCCATTAACATGGACTCCTTCCTTTTGCACTCTTGTGGCCTCATCATCCCCCAAGTTTCTAGTGGAGAAGGAGAGTAGGGTGCTCATCTTTATGGGTGACTACACAGGCAAATCTGTGGGCCAGTGAGCTTTCAAGGGTTTCTTCCACCACCTCTTGTCTTTCTAAGTCTCCAACGGCCTCCTAGATGATAGCTATGAGCACACCTCCAAATCCTATGTTGGAGGCCTTAGTTGCTATCTTTTTTTGTTGCCATCTCCCTTGTGGAAGCCAGAGACTCCCTACTTGCTGCTCTAGCTCTTGTGGCTAGTGCTTTTGCTAAAGATTTAATAGTCTTACACACATAGCCATTACAATTGATTTCATCTAGAGACTTAGTTGTGAGGCGCTCGAGCAGTGGCACTCCAATCCTGCTCATCAAGGCATTGTAGCTTTGATTGGAGAATAGAGCATAGGTTGTCTTTGCATGTAGCCTGATGTTAAGATTGGGGATGTCCGCTAAGATGATTCCATCATTCGTGTATACTAGGGCTTGCCCATCCCTAGCATATCGTAAACATCTCTTTTGGGCTGCCTCTTGGGCTTGTTGACTAGCCCTAGAGCTCTTTCCACCATTTTAGGTCTCAAATCCACTTCTACTCTATGAGTCTCTCCTCCTTACCTCACTGTCATAGTGCCATGGTTCTTGTTAGCATCGAAGGTTCGTAGGAACTCCATGCAGTTGCTATAGTCAATAGCTTGGCCAACCTTCTCCATATATTTTTCAAGATTACACTGGTCGACAATTTTTTTTACCACTTGCTCTTTCACCACCATGTCTTCTAATTTCTGGATGCTTCTGGACTTAACCTGATTGAAAGCTAGCCCTTGTTTGTGTTGTTAGGTCGTATTCGGCCTACTCTTCTTCCGTGAATGGAAGCTTGCTGCCTTTGTCATGCCCTATCATCTCAAGTTCCTTTCATGATGCAACACATTACTATTAGTTCACTTGAAATGAATTTTTGCAAAAAGATAAGGGGATCATGAATATATGCTATGGAAAGGTGAAATGCTCGATTACAAAGTGAAAACTTTTGCCTCAAGTAGTCCACACAGTCCAAATAATAATTTCATGAAAAATTTCCTTAAGTATAAATTTTCTTTTATTTGTTCCTTTTGCTTTTAAATTTTGGTTTAACGTTCAAGTTATGCCTTCTTTCCACCTTACCCCCTCTCCCTTTGCCAGTGATGAAAATCCTTTCTAGGATTGGCAGATGAAGGGCTAAGAGTATTAAGCACATGCTTGATGTGCTTTACTTTGTCATGAGCCAATTTTAGAAGTTTGGGTTATACTCCAAGTGGGTGTGATGGTCTATATTAGAAGGTAGAATGCCTATGTGTGTAATGTAGGTCAGAACATCAATTATAGGAAGTCACTAGAGTTCAAACCGCTAGCAATGTGCAGTCACTTTCCTCGGTCAAGTTTTGATCAAATAGGGGTGGCCCATAATATGTTTCTCTAACAATCGATTGTGATTGATGGCCAATACTCTGAATGAGGTAGGAGCCACATAGGTTGGATCATACTTAGAGGTTTTGATTTCCCATCTCTATTCGACATTGATCACATAATTTGGTAGCCCTCTTGTTCCCATTGGAGACAAAGAGTGTACCATTTATGTAGAAAAAAAGAGTCAGAAATGGCTATTTTGTCAACTCTTCTAGCTTCTGACTTCTTGTAGAGACTTTGATCCTGCTATAGGATGTGATCAGCTGTTGTTTGCAAGCTTACTTTTGAGAGATCTTGTTGGCGATCAATTCCTCGGCTACCATGGGAATCTTGACAAACATGAATTTGAATTCCTCTTAGGTGAATGACAAGAAGTGTACATCTGCTACTAATGTCTCATCTTAGAGACCTAAGTCAAGCCATTCATAGCTCCTAGCTACCGGTGTGAAAATGGCATCCAATCATCTAATGCAGGTGACTAAGTTGTCCCCTGTATTTGTTGCTAGGTTTGAGGCTAAGGCAAGGATAGATCTACGCTCATAGGAGGGTTTTAGGCATGCGAGAGGTTGGGGTTTGGCTGGATTGGATAACTTAGGAAGAACTGATGCCTTCTTCGTGGATTGGTCAATAGGGTGTTTAATGATGCATGCATTGAATGTGAGGTCATGTGGGCCTTCTCATCATCTCTTGAAGCCTAGCACTCAACTCTAGCTTCACGTTTGCCAACTCTTGTTGACAAGGGAAGAAGCCTAGCACAACTCAACTCTAGCTTCATGTTTGCCAACTCTTGTCGACACTCTTTCCCTTGTCTTGGGTGCTCTAGCTAGATTTTTCACATCCAATCATAGCTCTTTCTGAGGTTCTAGAGGTAGTGCTATCTTGATTTATGGGTCTTGAGCTTCTCTCCTTGAGTAGGCCATCCACTCATACAACTTCTTTGAAGACCTTAGCTAGCACATCCCTTTGTAGGTTTGAGTTGCTCACCAAAGACTTATAAAGCTCTTTGCTTCAGATTTTTCTTATGAACGCGATGGAGACTGCTCGTTTGCTAAGTTTCTTTGCATGGCTAGGATTCTCTTAAAGAGACTTTGCAGATGGGTGATGTAGTCTCAAATATCCTCCTATCCTTTTCATAGACATTCATCAACTTGACAATGAGGTTGTCAAAGTACCCTGTCTCAGAGAATCTCTTGATGAAGAGACTCTTGAGGTTATTGTATGGTGTAGCACATCCATTCTTTGTCCCCTAGGCAAAGTTTGAAAGCTTATGTACATTAAGCAAGTTCTGTGATGCCGTTCACCTTAGATACTTGCTCAAACTTCTCCACAAAGCTATATGGGTCAGTGTTAGGTCAAGTTTCTTAGCAATCACCGGTATCTTGGTTTGGCTCTTAGAATTCACGGTGATTCCTAGTCCTGCTAGCAATGAAGTTACTAGGGCTGCTTTGCTATGCTCTACAGCCATGTTATCCAAGAGTCATGAGCAGCTTGCTCAGTGTAAGAAAAGAATCTAGTGCTCTCTTTCTCTCAGTATTTCTATGTCTTGTCTCAATTTCTAAGCTCGCTGCTCTTGGTTGTAGGGGCAACAATGTTTTGCAACACTTTCCTTCCCAACTTCCGCTCTTCCTAGAGATTAACTATGATGCCCTCAACTAGTCTACCATGATGCTCCATTTAGGTTATATTGGGTTATCATTTGCTTGATGTCAACAAGGAATTCTTCCAAGTCAAGCTCGTCACGTTCAAGGTTGGTGCTGGTTCTTGACATATTGCAGGTTTCTTGAGCAACTAGGGTGTCAATTAGATTGATCAAGCTAGGTAGAGCTACGTCCCTAATTGTTCATATTATTGTTGCTCCCTAAGTGGCTCAATGATTCTAGTCTCTCAATACTTAGTGGTGATTGGTGTCCTTGGCTACTATTTGATGTTTGGGGGTCTCCTCCTACCAGTGGGTTCATTCAACTTATCTTATCTTGTGTGAATTCCTTGTTATTTAAAACAATCTTCAATGTTACAGGCACTCAAGTGCTAGTGGGGTGCTCCTCAATGTGCACTATGCAAAATCAAGCTTTCAGCTTTTTTGGTGCATGTCAAATGTTTAATTGATGTAGTGTGTGAATTCAATGAAAACAATACAGTACATCATACACTTTTCCTAATCCTTTCGTGTGAGTAATAGCCACTCTAGCTAGTTTGTTCTAATCTCTATGATGTTCTAAAGATGTGGTCTGAGGGGTAACAAATTCGATCAGTTATTCTAGGTCTCTATCGGGATAAGCGATTAATGGTTGGTGGCCGCAATCATCCTTGTCGTGATTCTTGAGTTTGTTAGCTCTATGAGCTGTTCTACACATTTGAAGGTCTATAGAGGTGTCACCTAGCTTGGATTTAGGTTATGCTAGGATGGGTTTGGTGTGCTAAAATTGTCATCCTGTAAACTCGTCAGAGTGGTTGCATCAGAGTTGCAATGTCCGAGTGGTGGCGCACTCGGTCATCCGAGTCGGGTACTCATTTGAGTCTTGTTCGAGTCTGAGTGGTTCGGCGCTCGACCATCTGAGCATGTGTCGATGTCGATGTCCATTCGAGGTTGAAATAGATCAAAGGTCCGATTCCAAGTCTCGAACTCGGAGGGTTTTGTGGTTGTCCGAGTGAACTTGTGACTTGGATTGTCTAAGTTAGTCGAGGCTATTCGAGGCTACAAATGACATCCAAATGTGACAATTCAAAGTCAAAAACAATGAAAAATTAATTAAATACTCTCATGCTTATTCTAACATTGCATCTAGGATCCTAACTAGGATAAAAAAGCATCAATTCACACTTAGAGCATACCTGCGGGCCTCGAGGATGCGAGAATGCAAATTGATGAATGAATCTATGCTCCTACCCTGTAGCTCTCTCTCTGTCAAGGTCTCCCTTGATTGAATGCACATAAATGAGCTCTCTCCCCCTCTTCTTGGCCTCTTGAACCCCTTCTCTCTTGCCCTGTTACTTCCCCTTCTCTCTCTTTGTTGTCTTAATGCCTTGAAGCTTTCATTTCCCTATTTTTCCATGTTTTTGGGGTTGCTATTATAGCAGAAACCCTACTATGTGTTTCTATGTTTTCCTTGTTTTTTCCTTACCTAGATGCATCCAAATCACAAGCAACCACTTATGCTAATCCTCCACTAATCCAACCTACTTACCGAAATTCAAAAAACTAGAAAAACTTACTTGTAAGTGAGATCAAATACCTCTTCAAGTCCCTCACTTCCTACCTATCTCAAGCATCAGTTTGGGGCAAACCCTACTTCAATGCTTGATTCAGAGTGCACAAGCACTCAAAGCTTGAATCTCTTGTCCCAGCAATGGAACCAACATGTAGGAGCCCTTGCTCAACCACCAAGATCTATGGACCACTTATTGTTTCAACCGTTTCAAGCTAAGTGCAATGGCTACCTCTCACGTAGCCATACATATTCTCATACCTATGAGTGTAGTGAGCTTACCTCCATGCTTGATTGAGTTGTCTCCTCCCTCAAGTACTTCAATAGCTCCATAATCCAAGGTGAAAGTGCAAGCAATCTTGATCCTCAAGTTCCAAGCTCCATGCTCCATTGTCATGCGCGAGACAAGAGAAGAGAAGAGAATAGAAGAAGAAGAGAGGAGAAGTTGGAGAGCTTCTCCACCATGGTCCCTCACCCTCACACACTCATTCTCTCACTTCCTCACATTCCCTCTCTCAAGCACAAGCTCAATTAAGCAAGAAGAAGAAGAAGACGAATAGGAGGAGAGCTAGTTTTGGCCACACACAAGAATGAGCTTCTTCATTCACTTTTTGCCTTTTGTACAAAAACCCAATTCTCTTTGGGCACGCATCCCTTTTTTACATGCCCAACCATTTTAGCCTAGGTTTTCTTTTCCTATTCCCTTCCTATTTGCATTGTGTCTTCACCCATGCCCATCTACATTTACAAATTGCACAAGAGGGACCCTAACACTCTCTTACGAAAATTTAGCATGTACCTTTGCATTTAAAATGTGATTTTTCTCTTTTGCACTTGCTCTGAGCTTTTAAGGTTGTCCTTGCACTTTTGGTCCTTTTTCATCCTCTTTCTTTAGTTGTTGGTGGACCACCTTTTGTGCATTGCCCTCCATATTTTTAATTTTATTTACACTGGGGTTAATAGTAGCCCCCTAGAGCTGATCAGTGAAACAAAGTTACTCACTTCCTAAATAAGATTATGAAAAAGCTAATAGAGCTTTATAAGATACACAATTGCAAGTCCACATTCTACTGCCCTAGAGCTAACGGCCAAATCAAAGTTACCAATTGTATCCTTTGCTTCGATCCTGGTGAGGACAATTAATGCACATCACCGTGATTGGGATGATCAACTTACAAAGGCCCTTTGGGTATATAGAATCTCTCATAAGGCTACTACAGGACAAACACCTTTCCAGTTGATATACATCACAAAAGCCATTTTTCTTATCAAGTTAGAATAAACTCTTTACAAGTGGCTATCACCAAGCACTTGGGAGATAATGAGTCCCCGTAGTGTCACCTCCTACATTTGGAATCTTTGGATGAAATAAATTGGATGGATTATAGTATATGAAGCCACATAGGCTCGAAAAAAGGCTTAAAAAGCTCCAACAATACTGGATGGGCCTCTACAAGGTACTCATTGTTGTTGACCCTAATGGATTTGTCCAAGTGCAAGATATTGTTGCCTCTCATAATCCCTTTGTGATTAATGGTTACCATCTAAAGAAGTATTAACCCTCCTTGGGGACCTTGACAATCACGGTAGCTAACAGTCCCTCTCTCTGTGAGACACCGCTTCTCCCTACTTCTTACGTTGCTATTGATATCCATTATTCTCATCCTAATGGGGTGGCATCATTTTGTAAGCCCCTCACCTCCATCTCTTGCCTCTGTTTAGTTACCCTCCTATTCAATCCAACTGATGTGGCGAGGTTGGTTCTAATCTATGGTATTTTTCCAACTACCATGTAAAAAAAGATTAAAAAAAGAATAAAAATGATAAAAAAAGAAAATAGGTCATGAGAGAAGAGGACTTCAGTCCCTGTCATGTGCTAATCTACTCTTTTGGAAAAGGTACAAATGCCCTTGGGAGTATAATTTTTCTTTAAGCACAAAAAAACTAAAAATAAATGAATAATAAAAACTATTATGAGAGAAAAGGAAAAAATTCACTGTCCATAACATGCCTCATTCCAAGAAAAGATAGCAAACACCCTTGGATGGGAAGATGACTGTGGAAAAGGTGGCAACATCCTACAATCTAGAATAGTTGACTCCTTAATGGAAATCCCCAAGATGTAGTTTTGAAGCCACCTCCCTTGGTGCATTGTGTCCTGTGCTGAGACAATTTCATCTGACCCCTACATCGGACTATTTCTTCTACATGCAAATCAAGTTCCTAATCTATTGGTTACCACCCTAGATACACCTCTTCATCAACCAACATTATTTGACATCATCAACAAGATGAAGCCGCTCTTCATCCACAAACCCTAAGTGATGTGAGCTTTCATCCTAACTGGATTAGGATGTCAGTATGGGTTGCCCTCTTGTATTCATCAATAGAGTGTGAGACAGAGGGGGGTTGAGTGTGACTAATTTTCCCTTCAATCAACTTTAAGAGGTGAGGTTTGAGGGACATTACGACATTGGTGCCAAGTACGTTTTCATTTCCCTATGCACACATGGGACATGCCTCTACTATAACCACATGACACGTCACTCTATTCTTTGCACTGCACTACAAGGCTCTCTAGCTTGCCTTTTTGCATATATGCTAGATGGGTTGCACTAGTATACTATCAATTCTGCACACTAGCATACTTTCTTTGCATCATTTTCCTTGTCGATTTTTCAACCGGGTGTGTGAGATATGGGTTCTTTTTCCTTCCTCTTTGAGTGATGTGAGTTGTGGGGTGAGCGGTTGATCTATTATTCTTATATGCATGCCCATTGAATTGAGTATTATATTTTCTTCATCACTGATAACTTCAGGGTTCTTCATCAACAATGCTACCTCCCTGGGTGTTGCTGCATGGTCCCTGCCATGTTGGACATGTGTTGTGGTGAACCATGGTACCTCCTATAGATGACTTCGACTCATAGTGCATCAACGATGGTCGACATCGACCAATTGAATGGACCAATTTTTCTAACCTTGTCTCTTGCATTTATATATATGTGTGTGTATTATGTCTTAAGTACAAGGACACAAGGGTGCAGTTTGTGGTCGAGTGCTTACCCCCGTACTATTGATTAAACAAACCAATCCATTAAGGTTTTAAGTGTGGGATGTTTCCCTACACGTTTTGTTTGTATATATTCATGAACACACTAAAATCTGATCTTTAACCAATAGCCTATTTTATTTATACCCTATTGAGGTCCCTTCCTCACTTCAATGTCCTATTCTACCCCATTCCCACGGTCTTGCCTTGCCCTTTTGCTTCTTTTTTTATTTTCTTGATTGAACATATCCCACATTCACCGAAACTGTAATCTGATCTTAAAGCCCAGTTTGTCCCTTTGAATTTGACACTTTTTCTTATTACTACCCTCTGTTTCGAGCAACGATTTGTCAGCTATTAATTTTTGAAAATTTTTACATGAATAGGCTGTATTTTCATGCGAACATGTGTTTCTCACGCTGGAACTCCAATCTCACATGACCGCCTTGATCTTTTCCTTTTCCCAAACACTTTTTATTTTTATAGCCTAACTTTTCGATGCACAGATTGGCTGTTATTCATTTTTGCATGTATGTGAGTATTTTTTAAATGTGTTTTTTGCCATTTTTTCATGTGAACAGGCTCTCTTCTCAACAGATTGGTGTGTTTCTTAGATAGTCTCAAGTTGCTAGTCACACCGGACCATTTTTCTTTTTCCTCCCCTCGTTGATATCCTTGTTGATGAACACCACTCCTTCGACATTTTTCATTTTCGTTGCCCCTTGTTTCACTAGATAGATTGTCTAGAATTACTTTTTGTTCTGCTTTTCGAGTGTCTTTTTGTCATTTTTTACATGTGAACACCCCCATTTTTCATTTTACATGTGTTTTGATTTTGATGGTCGTATCGTCTTGCCTCCCTTGATATTTTTTCTTTTTGTTGTATTTTGTTTTGGTAAAAAAAAATCTCCATTATTAATTTTTTATTTCAAATTGGGTGTATTTTTTTGTTTTTTTTCCATGTAAACACCTATTTCTCCTAACAGGACATCTCGTTCGTGTTGTCCCTCCTTTCTTCTAATGATCTACCTACTTTTTCTTTTCACCACATGCTAATTTGAGGTTCAAATCTTTTTGAAATAATTTTCTCATGAATTTTTTGTATTATTGCATTTGCATGTCCGCACGAATGCTTGGTTTTTGCCTTGAATGTCATGTCGTTGGGACCTTCATCTAGTGGTCGACCCGCCCATTGTACCAATCATTCCTATCGCAACAAATTTTCTTACCCCCACCCCACGCTTGTGTGAGAGACATGACCAAGGCGTAGGGCAACCACTATGTTTTTTTTAAAATTTTTTTTTTGCAACCCCCACTTTATTCATTATTTTAACAAACATAACACCATAGAAAAATTAAACCTTAAAAATATCCCCTCTCACCTCTCGACCGTTTCAATCCCCCCATTCTTTCTTCTTTTTTTCTTTTTCTCTCTCTCCTTCTTGCTCTCTCTCTCTCTTTCTCTCCTCTCTCTTTGTCTTTCTCTCCCTCCCTCCGCAATTCTTCCTACTTTCCCTCCCTCCCTCCCTCCCTCCCTTCCCCCTGTCTTTGTTCCTTCCCGTCCCTCTTTTCTACCCCCGCCTCCCACACCCTCCCTTCTCCTCCCCTTCCTCCTCTCGCTCCTTCCCCTCGAGTTGTCGTCTCCACCCCTAGCACCGTTCCTCAAGATGCTAACCACCCAAATCGTTATTGATTGCTCCCTCCTCGTCGTTGGCTGCTACCTCCTTACTGTCAACCACCTCCTCCTCCTCCTTGTCGCATGCCACCTTACCCCTGGCCGCTTCATCGTCGCCTTTTTTCTTCAATCCTCCCCTCCACGTGCCTCACATCCCTCCTGCCTAACTAGCCCCCCGCCCACCAATAAACCCCCCCTCCACACCTGCATCGCATCCCTCTCACCTAACTAACTCCCCTGCCCACTAGTAAACCCTCCTCTCTCCACACGCCTATCCTATAAATCCCCCCCATCCATAACCCTCACCCACCAGTAAACCCCCCCTTGTAAAATAAATGTTCATGCCTCCCCATCCCAACAAAAAAAAAATTCACATGCCCCCACCATTAACCCCACGTTCCACCCCTGTAGTGCCATCACTCAATACACCCTTTCTATATTTGCCTTTAGGTTTTCGTGCCCCCATATTTTGTTTCCATCTTGTTCGGTGTTGTTTGCACGGGATTTTCTCTTGAACACGAGTGTCTTCCTTCAGCTGCCATTCATGTGTGAGGATGCATGTGGGGTCTCATGCCAAGGCATTGTTACTATTCACATGTAGTGTCATGGATTCCGATACACACATTTTTTACACTTTTAAATTGTTAAAAATACAAAAAGCATGAAAAAATCTTTTAAAAATATATAAAAACTCAAATAAAATAAAAACTCCAAACACATCTAGGGTTTGTGTCTCCATGATATTTGATTCTTTTTGGAAACAGTTGTGTCAGTTCCTTTAGGTTAGGTTTATGTCTACCAAGACTCCATCCAATTATATTTCTAAGGAATTATTCACTGCTTCTAGGATGGTGCTTAAGGGCATAACCATTGATTGGAGTTCATATCTCTTAGCTTAAATGGATCAACACTTTATCAGGGTGACTAGGGGTGACGTGACTAATATTACATATGGCTCTTATTTGTATGTTTTCTTGACATACTCTACCCCTGCCAAAGAAATTCCATTGCCTTTTGATAACCCTCTAATGGTTTTCCCTCCTTCTATATTGAGGATTCTGAACCTATCCTTGAAGATCATGACTCTCCTCCTCTTGTAGTCGTTCAGAGAAAGCACTTAAAGCTAGTGGAAAAAATAGTTCATGCTTCCATTCCTCTAGTTTCAATCCCTACTACATCAAGTAGTACCCTTCCTCCGTGCCTCACAGCTCCAAATTTATTCAGGGTACATAGAGATGGTAGTTTGGACATACTAATTCCTTTCGTACATCACATAGTTTTAGGAGACAAAATTTCTTTCCTCTAAGGATATTTAGATTTTTATAGAGATCTCAATTTAACTTGTGTTCAACAGCTATACTCTTCTTTCCATGAGGAGATGCAACATTCCAAGGAGGAGTCACATATGACTAACATTGAGATTGCCTTAGCTAAGGAAACTCTTTCTAATCTATTCAAGTAGATGGAGTTGTAGACTAAGTTGATAGAAGCCGAAGAGATTGAAATCTTCTCTTTGCAGGCTCGGTTGATTGAAGCAAAAGCTCAAGTAGCTACTGCCAATGAGGATACAAACCATCTTTTTCAGGAGAGCCAAGAGCTTAAAGCTTTAATTGCTACCCAAACAATGGAGCTACAATATGCCAATTGTGCAAGTGAGCATCATAATACCAAGATTGAGGAGTTTAAAGAACAATTGGCTCAACTACGCTCCATTCTTCCAAGTCCTAGTGTACCATTAGTACCATCTTTATCAACTAAGGACTTGCTCTTCAATGTAATGCAACTTTGTATCCTTTATTCCAAGCTAAAGTGGAGATACTTTTTTCTCAAATGGATTTTTTATGGTCTTATTTTGAGCAATTTCTAGAGTACATCATGCCAGATCATTCCTTCTTTGTGCACTATCAGCAAGAAAAGCTATCCTTTTACATGAACCTATCAGATATGGATTTGCATCCTCTAGAGGATGGGTGAGTGGGTGCTTCATCTTCCAATCTTCATAGCAAAAACCATGTTGATATCTTATATGTATCTTAGAGGTGATCTTCTGATTCCTGATGATGAGGATATGTCTTAGTATGTGGGGGATGTCATCTTGCAAGCCGTTCTTTATGTCAAACACTTGGAGTTGTAGATGGATGATTTTTTTCAAGCCTATCCTTCCAAATTTGATGCATGTCTTGAGGTGTCTTGGTATTCGATGATTGAGTCTGTGGTATTGAATCAAAGACAATTGAAAGCTTTTGCATGATTACAAATTGCTAACCAATTGAGGGAGGACCTTTTAGCTCATATTTCTAATCCATTTCCTTTTGATGCCTCTTTCTTTGAAATTTATAATCATTGCTCTATTCTAGGTCCATGAGTGCCTTCCCTTACTTACTACGAACAGATGGCTCATAGATTGATTTCTTATCTATCCATACTTAAAATGGCTCTCCATGTTATTTCTCCTCTTCTTTTCCAACCACAAGATGCTCCTTCAATTCCTATCTTTACTCATTTTCCATTTATTGTCAATTATGTTTTCTCTCCTACTCCTTGTCCTATACTGTCTATCACACTTCTTTCCACTTTTCTAGTCTATTTCCTTACCCCTTTCTTATTTGATTTCTCGGGGAGTCCACCTTATATAGAACATATAAGATACCACATGAGTTCAAAAGAAAGGGTACTATTTTTAGTAAAGTTTACAAGATTATATTTATAAAATATATTTTTAAATTACAATGTGAAAAAAAATAAGTTTAATAAAGTAAAAGGGTATTTCTTAATATTCTTTGAATGCATGTTATATAGATGATCTCTTATAGGTGGACTCCCCAGGTTTGATTTAGTAAAATTACCCGAATCTTCATCTTTAACCCTTTCTTCATTTTATGATTTTGCCTATCCATCTCTTCATCCCTTGGTACTTGTTCCACTTTCTTCTTTTACCTCTTTTATTCCTAGTCTCCCTCAGTTGGTTAGTAGACAATTTGGTTTTGATCTACAGATATAAAGGTGAAGAGGGTGGAGTTAGACTTATTCATTGACAAGACCTTATTAGATTAACTCGCTTGTAATTCCAAGGGATTGGCAGATTTCCTATCCACACTTATCAGAATTATTTGCAGTTTTCCCAGATCCATCATCAATATATTGATCCTTTAGTTAGATTGACTGCTCATTTTGCTTGCTACCTAGCATACATGCATTGACACTCTCTTAATGATCAGAAGAAGCAAGTCCCAAGGTTGTGCTTGAATACCAATGTGGATATTGATGCTTGTCACTTAGATATCTTATACTTTCATGCCCTTTGTCTTTCGAGCAAATATCTTGCCCTTGTGGAGAGGATGTGATGTTTACAATTCTTTCAAAATCCTTCCAAGATATTTGTAGATGAATCCCTTTTTATGGCACAATCATAAGGTCTTTAAATGAGAATATATTCATTGATGATTTCTTTCTGGATGTAATTGGTGGATTGAGCTTTAATGATATATTTCTCTTTTTCATTCTTCCTTATTGAGATATCATTTGGATTTTTCTATGTTGTACTTTAGTGTATGGGTGTATTTGATTTGTGTTTATCTGGAGATATGGTTTGAGAAAGCAAGAAAGATTTAAAGATGTTGATTTATGAATTTGGCTAAATTTTTGAAGACATGTGAAGGAATGGAAGAACATTTTATATCCTTTACTAAAATTTTTGGTTTTATTTTGAAAACTAAGAATTGGTTTATATTTGAAGGTGTTTTTCTTTTGTTAATTTGTTTGACAGATCTAGGTTATTTTGGCTATTGATGGGATCTTATTTGTGGAAACTGACTAACTAATTTAAGTTTGAGAAAGAAATGTTGAGCTAGCTTTTGGAATTTGTATTCTTTCTTATTTCAAGGTCACGAGGACGCTTCCTGATTAAGTTATAGGGATATTTTGAGGATCGAATTGACTTGATTTTTCGGTTGATTTTTGTTGTTTTTGTGAGTTGAATGGTTGATTTTAAGCATTTATGGATTGATTTTTTGGATTATTTGAAAGTGTTTTGAAATGTTTTGGAATGGGTTGAGTATGTTTGAGAATTTCATGATGGTTTTTGGTTGAGATATGACGTTCTAATAGATTCTGCAATGTCTATTTGGTTCTAATAATATTTACTAGCGTTCTGTGCGTGCTTCGCCACTTCATGGCAGCTTCGCTGCCTCGAAGCGGCAAGCAAAGAACTTCGCTCAACAATCCATTTCTCATCTTTCTCTCTCCTCTTTTTCCTCTCTCTCTCTCTCCCCCCCAATTCCCTATGTCTAATTTTCTCTCTCTCTCTCTCTCTCTCTCTTTTTGCCTTCTATTTTAGTTTTTTTTCTCTCCTGGTTCTCTCTCTCTCTGCTTTTTTTCTCTCTTCGCTTTTCTTCTCTCTCTCTCTTTCTCTCTCTCCTTTTATTCTCCCCCCTCTCCTCTCTTTTCCTTCTCTCTCCCTCTCCTCTTTTTTCCTTTTTTTCTTCTTCTTTCTCTCTTTCTCTCTCTCTCTTCATTCTCTTTTTAAATTTTTTCTTTTCTCTCTCTCTCTCATTTTCTTCTCTCTCTCTCCCTCTCTCCTCTCTTTTCCTTCTCTCTTTCTCTATTTTTTATTCTCTCTCTCTTTTTAAATTTTATCTTTTCTCTCTCCATAATTCTCTCTACATGGTCCCTCTCTCTTCTTCTTCTTCTTTCACTTTCTTCCTCCCCCCCTTAGTCTCTCTTAAAGTATATAAATTTTATCTTTTCCTGATATATAATTCTCTCTTTATGTTTATATTCTCTCTCTTCTCCTCTCTCTCTCTCTCTCTCTCTCTCTCTCTCTCTCTCCGTCCCCTTTTCTTCTTCTCCCCTTTCTCCTAATTTTCCTTTTTTTCTTCTCTCCCTCTCTCTCTTTTAAATTTTATCTTTTTCTTCTCTCATTCTCTCTCTTTTAAATTTTATATTCTTTCTCTCTCTCTCTCTTTCCCCCTCTCTCCTCTCTCCCATCCTCTCTCTCTTAAAAAATTATTATTCTCTTTTCTCTTTTCTCTTTTTTCCTTTTTCCCCATCTCTTTTCTATTTTCTCTTTTTCCCCATCTCTCTTCCTCTTTTCCTCTCTCTCCTTCTCTTTCTCTCCCTCTCCCCTCTCCTCTCCTTTCCTTCTCTCTCCTCTTTTTTCTTTTTCTTCTCTCTTTAAATTTTTTTATTTTCTCTTTCTTTTAAATTTGATCTTTCCTCTCTATATAATTCTCTATGTGTTCAAATTCTCTCTTCTTCTTCTTATTTTCTCTCTCTCATTTTCTTCTCTCTGTCTCTGTCCCCACTCTCTCCTCTCTTTTCCTTTTTATTTTCCTGTCTCTCTCTCTCTTAAATTTTATATTTTCTCTCTCTATAATTCTCTTTCTCTCTATTCCCTCCCTCTCCTCTTCTTTCTTTTTTGCTCTTTGTATATTTCTCTCTCTCTCTCTCTCTCCTTATTTTAATTAAAAGAAAGTTTATTTTTTATTTTTCTTTTTATTTTCTCTTTCTTTTAAATTTTATCTTTCCATTCTCTATAATTCTCTCTCTGTGTTCAAATTCTCTCTTCTTCTTCTTATTTTCTCTCTCATTTTCTTCTCTCTGTCTCCCTTCCCTCTCTCTCCTCTCTTTTCCTTTTTTCTTTTCCTCTCTCTCTCTCTCTCTCTCTCTCTTAAATTTCATATTTTCTCTCTCTATAATTCTCTTTCTTTCTTTTAAATTTTATCTTTCCTCTCTCTATAATTCTCTCACTGTGTTCAAATTCTCTCTGCTTATTTTCTCTCTCATTTTCTTCTCTCTGTCTCTCTCTCCCCCTCTCTCCTCTCTTTTTCTTTTTTCTTTTCCTCTCTCTCCCTCCCTCTCTCTCTCTCTTAAATTTTATATTTCTTCTCTCTATAATTCTCTTTCTCTCTATTCTCCCCCTCTCTCTCTCTCCCTCCCTCTCCTCTTCTTTCTTTTTTGCTCTTTGTATATTTCTCTCTCTCTCTCTCTCTCTCCTTATTTTAATTAAACAAAAAGTTTACATTTAAAAGTTTAATCAGAGAGAGAGAGAGAGAACCTAGGCCCTATGCATGAGAGAGAGGGGGAAGGGGGAGAAGAAAAATGTTTAATTAAAAAATGACTATTCTCTTTCCTCTTTCTCCCCCTTCTCTCTCCGTCTTCTTCTTTTTATCCTTCTTCTTCTTCTTCTTCTTCTTCTTCTTCTTCTTCTTCTTCTCTCTCTCTCTCTCTCTCTTATTCTATCTCTTTCTCAAAGTGTGTGAAAAACTATGTTTGAAAAATTGTAAATTAAAAAAAGCTTTCAAATTAAAAAGTTTAATTTGAGAGAGAGAGAGAGAGAGAGAGAGAGAGAGAGAGAGAGAGAGAGAGAGAGAGAGAGAGAGAGAGAGAACCTAGGCCCTACACATGAGAGAGAGGGAGGGGAGGGGGGAGGAATTTAATTAAAAAGGAGATGGGAAAAAGAAAGAGAGAGATTATAAGTGAGAGAGAGGGGAGGGGGTTTTAATTTAAAAAAGGGAGGTGAGGGGGGAGGCTTTAATGCATTGTTCCACACACTTTGAAGAAGGAGATAAAATAAAAAGAGAGAGAAAAGAAGAAGAAAAAGAAGAATGATAAAAAGAAGAAGACTGAGAGAGAAGGGGGAGAAAGAGGAAAGAGAATAGTCATTTTTTAATTAAACATTTTTCCTCCCCGCTCCCCTCCCTCTCATGTGTAAGGCCTAGGCTTTTTTTCTCCCTCCTTAGTTTAAATTAAAAAGTTTAATCTAAGAGAGAGAGAGAGAAAAAGCCTAGGCCCTACACATGAGAGAGAGGGAGGGGAGCGGGGAGGAAAAATGTTTAATTAAAAAATGACTATTCTCTTTCCTCTTTCTCCCCCTTCTCTCTCAGTCTTCTTCTTTTTATCATTCTTCTTTTTCTTCTTCTTTTCTCTCTCTCTTTTATTTTATCTCCTTCTCAAAGTGTGTGGAAAACTATGTTTGAAAAACTTTAAATTAAAAAAAGCTTTTAAATTAAAAAGTTTAATCTAAGAGAGAGAGAAGGAGAAAGAGAGAGAGAGAGAAAACATAGGCCCTACACATGAGAGAGAGGGAGGGGAGGGGGGAGGAATTTAATTAAAAAGGGGATGGGGAAAAGAAATAGAAAGATTATAAGTGAGAGAGAGGAGAGGGGGTTTTAATTTAAAAAATGGAGGTGAGGGGGGAGGCTTTAATGAAAAAAGGGAAGGGAAAGAGAAAATGAGATATTACATGTGAGAAAAAGAGGAGGGGAGGGGGTTTTGATTAAAGAAAGGAGGTTTTTAAAGGATTGAATTGAGAGCGTGTTGAATGGTTTTGGATGATTTGAAGTGGTTTTGGTTTGAGTTATATGGTTTTTATGCCTTCTATTGAGCCTTTCTAGAGCTTCTATCTCTGTTTTGTAAACCTCTTGTTTGCTTCTATGTCTGTTATGATGGATGATATTTAGCTTGGAAAATGTTTTGCAATCTTGAAAGTGGAAGAATACATGCTCGAAATAGCTTGAAGAAGCTAAAGGAGTAGTTGACGAAGACTTGAAGTGGAGACTACAGTGTGACAATGACAATAGTGAGCTCTCAAAAGAACATTGTAGTAGCTCTAGTGACTTTCCATATCAGACATACCTCTTGGGAGGGTATCCACGACCAAGAGAGGATTATTGGAAATTATTCCTTATTATTCCAATGTACTATTGAGAGAGAGTATGTGTGAGAGAGACAAAGCATGAGAGAGCCAATTTTCTACGAGAAACATTGTATCATTATGGAAAAGTCTATGAAGATGATGAAAGATGAATACTATGTGATGAATTCCATTCAAAGTTGATCTTTCTTTTGTGTCATTGTGTTTCTTTTATGGTTTCTATGAATAATATGAAGAATGTGCTGAAGATTTTTTGTGATAAATTCGTGGGAGAATTGCTATGTGATGTTGCATGAAGATTTGTGAAGATTGGTATTGTTTTTCATCTTGTGGTTTATTAAAATATAAAAAACATGGTTGTTGGTGTGACAAGATAGATTTTCTTATAGTAGATTTTATGTTTTTCTTGGTGTTCCTCTTGGGGTTCTAGATCTATAAGATCTACCATCACAAGTCTACACTCTACTACTCCAAAGCCAATGGCCAAGTTGAAGTCAGCAATTGTTCAATCCTAAGAAGGATAATTGCCATGCATTGCCACGATTGGGATGATTAACTTATAGAGGCTCTCTTGGCATAGAGAATCTCACATATAGCTACAACAAGACAAACACCTTTCTAATTGCTCTATGGTATAGATGTTATTTTCCTTGTTGAGGTGAAATTTTCCTCTTTGCAACAAGAAGATAGTACAATGTACACATGTACAATAGGATGAGAAAAACGTCATCTCATCCAATGCCCATCAATCTCCCGAGGAAGGCAAAGCGCTCAGTAGTGAGGCTTTTCGTGAGTAGATCTGCAGGATTTTCATCGGTGGAGATCTTGATAAGGTCAACAAACTTATTCTCCATGATGCCACATATGAAGTGATACCTCACCTGAATGTGTTCTGTCTTTGAATGGAAGATTGAATTCTTAGCTAGCTAAATAGCACTCATAGAATCCGAATGCAGCATAGGGATAGTATCAATCCCAAGGTCATGAACCAAACGGCCCAACCATATGGCCTCCTTGCAAGCCTCAGTGGCTACAACATACTCAGCCTCAGTGGTAGAGAGAGCCATACATTTCTGAACCTTGGACATCCAAGAAACAGCACCTCCAGCATAGGTAAAGACATAGTCGGAAGTGGACTTCCTACTATCTGCATGTCCTACATAATCGGAGTCTGTGTAGCCTACAACTCCTGTATCCTAGCTTCCATAGCAAATACACATATCTGCTGTGACCTTCAAGTATCTCATGATACCCTTTACGGCATCCCAATGTTTTTGCCATGTGTAGCCATATAGCATGCCACAACACCAACTACAAAGGCAATATTGAGAATTCTGAGCAAAAAGTTTTCTTTGCTAAAATATTTCAGCAAAAAGATTTACAGGATGCTATTTATACATAATAAAATTTGTGTTTACCAGGGTATTTACAGAAAGGGCTGAAATTTGCAGGTTGTAGCAATGAAGCTAGAGTGCATACAAAATATAAGATACTTAACAAGAAGGTTAGACTAGCTGTAGGACCGCTACCCCTTGGACAGTGATGAGATGATTAAGAAAGCAGCTTGTAGCCTCCTTTACAAGATTGTGCATGTATTGGTTAAGGTTTTCAGTCGAGACACTAAAAGAGATGAAGATTGGGACTGAAGATTTTTTGCTTTCAGCAAAGGTGCGATGTTTTGAGGAGATGTTGGATAGACATGAGAGAGATTTTTCTTTTTTCTTACAAACACCATACTGGGGAATATGGGAATTTCCCAGAAGTTTGGGACACGTGGTTAAATCTTTAGATTTGTCATAACTTGAACACTATAACTCCAAATCGAGCGATCTATAGCTCAATAGATTCCATTTTTCAAGATTTTTCCAATGATAGGTCATATCATATGGTTTTGAGAAAGTTATGGGCATGTTATCCGGGTGCCACCTTTTTAGTATTCAAAAAATGGGAATCGGAAGATTCCCAAACTCACTAATATTGTGTTTACATGAGATTGGATGCTTTGATCCTAGGGTTGCGATGCCTATAGTTATTTTTACCATTCCGCATGTTCCTTGGAATGTGCGGCCTATTCTTATGCCTAGGGCTCACTTGCCTGAATTGGTGGAGCTTTTGAATGAGCGGATCAAGATGGGGATTCTAGAACCATCTTCAGCTCCGTATTCTAATGGATGGTTCACAATTCCCAAGAAGAATGGGACACTTAGATTCATTCAAGACTAGTGAACAAGGTCACTATACAGAATGTTGGTGTAGGGCCTATTGTGGATGACTCATAGATGAGTTCACAGAGGCTTTTGCTAGACATGCTATCTATTCTCTTGTTGGTCTTTATTCTGGCTATGACCAGTTCCAGATTTTCCTTAAGAGCTGAGATTTGACTATGATGAAGACACCTTTAGGCCTTGTCGTCTGGATGTGTACGCTTCCACAAGGAGCTACTAATTCAGTTGCTCATATGATGAATGGGATGAACAAGGTCTTACGGGATTTTATTCCAGACCTTACCATGCCTTTCATTGTTGATCTGCCTATTAAGGGTTTGGAGAAAGAAAAGGATGAGACTTTAGATGATCATGGATGCAGGTACTTTGTGGCTGCGCATATCAAAGATGTTGAGAGAATTCTTTGCAAACTTGTAATATTCCCGTTTGAATAAAAATATTACTAGACCAACCTTCTGCGCACGGTAAACTCGTACAAAGATGATCACTAGTGCCGGTAGTTGATCTATCACCATACGCGAGAAATGGAGTACTCAATCTTGGAAAAATAAGGCCGGGGATTCAAACCCGCATAGCCAGGGAGAAACATCCTCTTGGAAGGAGGTTAAGAGGATAATGTTGAAATAAAATTCAAAATTTTTTTTCCTTCTCCCCCAGCCGATGCACGGCTGGAGGAGAGGGAGTGTGAGGGGATGGCCTAGTAAGGTTGCATTTGGAAGGGGGAAGGGAAGAATGCCATGCAAGGGGGCCACGTGGGGGGAGGTTCCCTCTCCCCCCTAGACTATAAAAACACCACCTTAGGGGGGGGTGTGGAATGAGGGAGAGGCTGCAACAGCTGCAGAAGGACATCGTGGGAGAGAAGAGGGTGGTAAACGAAGAAGGAGGGAGACTACGAGAGGAAAAACTACTGTCGATGGTCATGTGTGGAGGAAGGAAGAGAGTAGCAACTAATCGCCATGTTGCGTCGTGAGGAGGAGAGGGAGCCGCCAGTTGAGAACGCCGCCACCTGAGGCTCGATAGCCACCACCAGCCGCCACCAAATCCACCCGCAAACGGCGTCGTCCATCTCCACGCTGCCACGTAGCTGTCAGAAGCTGTTAGAAGCTTCTTAGAAGCTTCTAAGGGGGCTTCTCTAAGCCCCCCTTCCCATTGGATCTCCATAAGTCCATATTACCCCCGGGATTTAAAGCCCCCTTCCCACCAATCATCTTTACCCCCCCGAGCTTCGAAGAGGAAGCCTATAAGGCCTTTCCATTAGTTCCCCAATAAGCCCTTTCTGGGACTTTGAAGAAGAGGAAGCTAGAAAGCCCTTCCCACCAATCATCCCTAGTTCGGGATTTGAAAAGAAGAGGAGAAAGCCTATAAACTCCCTTCTCACTAGATCCCCCAATAAGCCCATCCTTACCCCCGGGTCTTTGTGGAAAAGAAGAGGGCTTCCTTAGACCCCCTCCCCACTGGATTCCATATAAGTCCATTCCTACCCCTTTTTCCCCCGGGATTTTTAGGAAAAGAAGAAGAAGTTCATAGGCCTCCGTTTCCGCAAGGCCTTCACAAATTCCCTCTTTTCCTGAAAGAAAGAAGGCCCAAGCTCCGAACCCTAAGGCCTTCCAAAGCCAAATTCCGCAAGTCGGTACTTCTGTCACAAGGAGTCGTACCTCAAAGGGATTTGCACGTACGAGGGTGACGGCCAAAGATCATAAGACTGCGAGCCAAGGCAAGAAGTTTGAATCCACGAAGGCAAACCAGAAGTCGAATTCACGATGGCCCCTAAAAAGTCACAAGGCGCAAGCGCAAGAGGATCATCTCCTAATATTCATGTGGATATTTCACCGAACCCACAAGTCCAAGTTTTCTTCCTATTTTTGATTTACGTCGAAGTATTGCAATTATGCATGGTTAATTCATGGAATTAGGACGCACTTATGCTTGTCAAATCCACCTAGTTAGATGCGATTGAAATAAATTGGCTATTTTAAATTTACTAGAAGTAACTCACGATTGAAGATTGGTCATTTGTACTTTCAAGGGAATGAACGAAAAAGAACGTAAGGTGTCTATGCATTTTTAGAAAGTTGCCCTTGTGCATTGCAGAGTAACGAGTTTGGACTACCATTACGAGGTTAAGTTATTGTAGAACACCTTTGATTATGCATAGAAAGATTAAATCGCATGTCGCATTTTTTCTTCGCAATGATTCATTAAGGAAGTCATTATCAACCGTAGGAATTTGCAACATGGAAAAGATTCTAAGGGCTGCATGAAGTAGGTTAACTCTAGCTTCAATTGGCATAATTCTCATTTAACTTCGTAGTAGTTAGGAAAGGTTGCATAATGCACAATCATCGTACGAATAATTTCATTCAGAGATGTTAATTAGGGAAAGGCTGCATGGCTCATTTAAGCGTAAAATCTTAAAAGTTTAGCGGCATGAATTGTGAATGCAAGTCCTAGTAAGACCAATGGAAGTTATGCCAAAATTTAACATGCGCTTTGGTCTTAACAAGAAAAAGTTAGGGTTTGTGAACCTAATCATATGCTGAGGCAATGAATCATGTGCTTACGAGAATTGTATCGTAATGCAACTAGTTTTCCCCCATTTTTGATCAAGACAACATCTTCAGGAATGGTCCGTCCTTGTCGTAAGACAAGTAAACTGGAATTACCTAAAACACCTAAACAGCAAAGGATTCGCATAGGATGGTTAAATCGATACAATATACCCCAAGTGCTAACTAGGGTTTAGCACGTTAAGGACTTGACCTAGTCGCACTTGTTGCCAAGTCGAAACCCTCATACTCTAAGGTCCTACCCACATTCACGGAATGTAGGGGCAGTTGGACACGCTTGCAAGAAACGATCTAGGGTTTCTACCCTAAGGATCACTCGTTCAAAAGATGAAACTCCGATTGAGTTGGAACCCTAGGACCAAACGTTGTCGGCCTAGTGCAATTGGGAATGGGTTGGACATGAAGACACCCTAAACCCTGCTTCTTATCTAATCATGATTCTGTGATTACAAGACGCCGTTTGATGGGTGAAATAGTCCCATGGATTAGATGCGACACTTGTGCAACAAGTTGCAACGTTGCATGATCTTGTGGTTTGATCACAAGAGAATGGCCAATTCCTCGGAATGCGATTGGCAGATTCTTGTGCAAGTTTAACTTGCAAGAGGATGAGTAGTCATCATGTTATAAAGTTGCCAAGATAAGGGAATTAGCAAAGGACCAAGTTAATAATTTGGAGCGACATGGTCGCCATGATTTACTGTTAATAAAACCTAAGGTATTGGTTAAGTTGGGTTAATAGGGTACGGCCCTAACCCAAGGACATAAGGGTTAACAAACAAACCCTTGGAGATCTTGCCAAGTCGCAATTGATCCCGGATGGAATGCTGGATGCATGCAGAGAGAAGGATTCACTCCTTAGCAGTTGGCCAAATAACGACCACTGGATATGATTGTGCTTGTAACAGTTTAGAGAGCACTGTTTGCTTTGTTTTCTCAAGGAACTAAAGGATGAAAAGATATCTAATGCTTCAGGTTGAAGGCCTGAAGGGAGAGGCAGCCTCAGTTACCCCCGACTATTTGCTTGACCCTAACCATGGGGGTTGTTATCCGCACCGGGAAGGTGGACCGAACCCGCCGCGTGAGGTCTCACCATTGAGCGCTACTTGGAGCAGGAGGACGCTTGGGTGGCAGGGGGGGCTCTGGCCATAAATCCCTCACCTTCCGGGCCCTACAAAAGAGGCCAACGTGACTCAGAATTAGATCTCGAGGCCCGCATACTAGTCTATGGACGAAATCTTGGATTAGTAATCCTTGAGGATTGTTGGATAGCCTTCGGGTGGATTATGGATAAGTCTGCGGGCTGGACTTTATGAATGGATTCCAAAGATAAATATGATAACCTGTTGAAAAGGAACTTGTTTGACACTGCTTTTCTATGTCAAGTGCTAAGATTATGTGAATGAACAGTATCTAACGGGCTAATTAAGGAAGCTGCTTGATGCCTGTTCAACTAAATGTGGTAGGTAATTAGACAACTAAAACAACCTGAGAAAAGTGCGGTGGATGTGGCCATGGGTCCGTCCTACGGATGGGTGGTCCCGATTGGCTGGGAACTTTTCTCAATCATGATGGACAGCAAGGGGATCTTCTCAAAGGAAATGAATAGCAAGGGCGCTGACCTAGAGTCCAGGTTATAATAATCCCGGTTTATGCTGTTTTAGGGAAACAGAATGGGACTATGCCTTATGGTAGAGAGGTCGAGCCTTGCATCCCTCTCGTTTTCCATTCTCCTTGAACCAAGTGCAACGTGAATCCGCTTTTTCCCTGGCGTTTCTGCGTAAAATAGTTCGCTCAGGGTTCGACACTAGCTGCCGTTTAGGAAATGACCATTAGGGGAAACCGTGATTCAGGTCGGTCCTGTTGAGATGACAAGCTCAACAGATGCGGACATTGATGATGGACCGCCTAGTTAGATGGGTCCACACGTCTACACTTAGCACGTCGATGGTCATTATGACTCTCACATGGCCACTAACTCATTACTTATTATATTCAGGTTGTTACACCTATTTACAGCTGGCATAGTTATAGCGCCAGTCGGCTAGTGTAGTCGGTTATGCATTGTTTGACTTAGTAGGCTACATTCCTTTATGTTGTATCTTATCTATACTTTGTGTACATTGTAAAGAGTGTGGAAGAAGAAGAAGAAACCAGCAAGAAAACGTTTTGGCCTCCAACTCTCTTTTTGTCTCTTGAGTGAGCTTCTCCTTGTGCATTCTGTGTGTGTTCGGCGCAATATCTTGAGCAAGTCCCCCCACCATGTGATTCTTGACATGGTATCAGAGCCGCACCATTGAGAGAGGTTGATTTTGAAGGCTGAAGTGAAGGAGAAGAAGCAAGGTTCGAGCAAGCATGCCACAAGTAAGAAGCTCTCCCATTCTTCCACTCTTTCTCTTGGACAGTGCCTGTGGAGGCATCAGAAGCAGGGCAGAGCAAAAATCTCAGATTGCAGTGAGATTTGGTGTACGCAAAGAGCACTGTGTATTCTACAAATAATTCCTTTAGGGCTTTCCCGCTACTATTTTGGGCATTCGAGGTCATTTCAGGCCCCGTTTTAGAGCCGCAAGGTTACGGATAGCAGTTCAAGATACCCTATAATTTTAGCTGTGTCTGCCGTATACAGGTGCACAGGTTACAGATTTCAGATCTGTAAGTTCAAAGGTCTTTACCAACGAATAAACACAAGGTTTATCTACAAACTGGTTGCACATTGCATGTATTGTTGAGCAGACATTGAAAAAGGCTATATGGTGTATTGCTGTGCACTATAAGTCGAGAGTTGCAGAAGATTTTCTTATTTTTTGTTATTAGTTTTGTGATTATGGCAGAGAGTAGTGGAAACCCCATCATTGAGAAGCTCGACAAGAACAACTACCCTTCATGGAAGTTCCATGTCATGAACTTCCTTATTGGAAAAGGCCTCTACAGAGCACTGCCTCTCTCTCCCTTTGATCGTAGACTATGCCAATTGCCATCGTGAGGCTGAAGGAGATCGTGAAGAGGAGGGAACGCCGCCGCTGCCATCAAGGTCACCATTAAAGCATCTCCTCTCCTCCATGTGTAGAAATCACGACCCCCAGAAGCTTTACAAGCTTCTTGGGAAGCTTCTAAAGGCCCCTTAGGAAGGCCCCCCTTCTTGTGGGCTTCCATAAGCCCTTCCAAGTGGGTTTAAACCCCCCCTCGGGATTTAAGCTCCCATTTTTGTGGGTTCCACCTAAGCCCCTTTCCTATCGCAATTTCCACCCAAGTCCCCTTTAAGTTCGAGAATTAAAACCTTTTTTCCCCCCTTGGTTTCCCCAAAAGACACCATAGCCGGGTTTTTCAAAGCTCTCCCCTTAGAACTTCCACAAAGCCATTTGCAAACCCTTTCGTGGATTTTCCCCCTCACAAGTTATCTTAAAAGCCCTTCCTAGGGACTTTTATAAACCCTTTCTAAAGGGGTCTTTATAACCCCGGAATTTAAGCAACCTTTCCCCCTTTGCATACTACAAAGCTATTTTTTCTTCTTTCCGTGGATTCCCACACTAGACGGTTAAGCCCTTTTTCGTGAAGAACACTTGTATTCCCGAAACTTCTACGAAAAGAAAGGGAGTTCATAAGTTTCCATTTCTAAGGGCTGGTTCCAAAAGACGGTGAAATTGATCAAGGAAGCCGAATCACAAAGGGAGTTTCGCGTGCGAAGGAGACGGCCAAGATCATAAATCTGCATCCAAGGCAAAAAGGTCGAATTCGCGATGGCCCCTAAAAAGGATCAAGGCACAACCGCAGGAGGATCATCTCCTAACATCCATGTGGACATTTCACCGAATCCACAAGTCCAGGTTTTCTTCCTATTTTTGATTTACGTCGTAATATTACAATTGTGCATGGATCATTTAAGGAATTAGGATGCATTTTTTCAATTGAAAATACTTTGGCTAATAGCTCACAATTGAGGAATTCGGTCATTAGTATTTTTCAATGAAACACACAAAAAAAGAGCATAAGATCTCTATGCATTCCTAGCAAGTGGTTTTTATGCATTGCAAAGTAATGAAATTAGATTAACTAATGCCCACCATCTTTACAAGTCGGAATTATGATAATACACTTCGATTATGCATGGAAGGAATAAATCACATGTCACATTATTGAACATCTTTTCTTCGAAATGATTCTTTAAAGAAGGTTGCTAACAACCGTAGGAAATTGCTAGGCATGGAAATGACTCTAGGACTGCATGAAGAAGATTAGATTCTAGGCAATTGGCATAAATCTCGTTTCAATTGCGTAGTTGTTAGAAAAGGCTGCATGGTTCAAACATAAAACCCTAAAGCTTAGTAGCATGAATCTTGATTGCATGTTCAGATGGATCAATAGGAATTATGCCATAACTTAACTTATGCTTTGATCTTATCAGAAAAGTTAGGGATTGTAAATCTACTCATACGCAGGCAATGAATCATGTGGTTACGAAAATGGTATCGTAAATATCTTCAAGAATAGACAAGTAAATTGGTTTAAACCTAAACACCTAAAACCACGAAGGAATCACTTAGGAAGGGTTAAATCAATACAACATATCCCAAAGAGCTAACTAGGGTTTAGCACGTTGAGGACGTGACCTAATCGCTCTTATTGCCAAAGCTGAAACTCTTATACCCTAAAGACTTGCCCACATTCACGGAATGTAGGGACAATAGGACATACTTGCGAGAAACGATCTAGGGTTTTTACCCTAAGGATCGCTCGCTAAAAGGATGAAACTCGATTTGAATTTGGAACCCTAGGACCGACAATGTCGGCCTAGTGCAATCAGGAACGGATTGTTATGAAGACACCCCTAATCATGATTCCATGATTAGAAGACGGCGTTTGATTGGTAAAATAGTCCCATGGATTAGGTGTGACACTTGGCAACAAGTTGCAGAGTTGCATGATTTTGTGATTTGATCACAAGGGAATGGCCAATTCCTTGGAATAGGATTGGCAGATTCTTGCGCAAGTTTATCTTGCAAGAGGACGAGTAATTGTCATGATATAGTACCTTTCTTGGGAAAAGTGACCAAGACAAGGGGATTAGATATTTGCTTGGAAGCAAAGGACCAATCAATAATTTGGAGCAACATACTTACTGTTAATAGAACTTAAGGTATTGGTTAAGTTGGGTTAACAGGGTATGGCCCTAACCCAAGGACATAAGGGTTAACAAACAAACCCTTGGGAATCATGCCAAGTCGCAATTGATCCTGGATCAAATGCATGCTGAACGCATTCGTAAAGAAGGATTCACTCCTTAGCAGTTGGCCAAATAATGACCACTGGAAATGATTGTGCTTGTAACAGTTTTAAAGAGCACTATTTGCTTTGTTTGCTCAAGGAATTAAAGGATGAAAAGATATCTAATGCTTTCAAGTTGAAGGTCTGAAGGGAGAGGCAGCCTCAGTTACCCCCAACTGCTTGCCTGATCCTAACCAAGGGGGTTGTTAACTGCGCCGAAAAGGTGGACCGAACCCGCCGCGAGAGGTCTCTCTGTTGAGCACTACTTGGAGCAGGAGGACGCTTGGGTGCTAGGGGGGCTCTGACCGTAAATCCCTGGCCTTCCGGGCCCTGCACAAGAGGCCAACCTGACTCGGGATTGGATCTCGAGGCCCGCATACTAGTCTACGGGTGGAATCTTGGATTAGTGATCCTTGTGGATTGTTGGATAGCCTTCGGGAAGATTATGGATAAGCCTATGGGCTGGACTTTATAAATGTATTTCAAAGATAAATATGATAAGCTGTTGAAAAGGAACTTGTTTGACATTGCTTTTCTATGTCAAGTGCTATGATCACGTAAAGGAACCAGTGCCTAATGGGCTAATTAAGGAAGCTGATTGATGCGTGTCCAACTAAATGTGGTAGGTAATTAATTAATGAAAACAGCCTAAGGAAAGTGTAATGGATGTGGCCATGGGTCCGTCCTATAGATGGGTGGTCCCGGTTGGCCGGAAACTTTTATCAATCATAAATGACAGTAAGAAGATCGTTCAAAGGACACGAGCAGCAAGGGCGCTGACCTAGAGATTAAGTTATAATGATCCCGATTTACGCTGTTTTAGGGGAACGGAATGGGACTATGCCTTATGGCAGAGAGGTTGAGATTTTCGTCCCTCTCATTTCCCATTCTCCTTGAACCAAGTGCAGCGTGAATCCGCTTCGGCCCTGGCATTTCTGCGTAAAGTAGTTCGCCCGGGGTTCGATGCTAGTTGCCATTCACAAAACGACCATTAGCGAAAACCCTGATTCAGGTCGATCCTAAGTGGGAACGGCCAGAATACTTCCGCTACGTGGCAGATGCGGAAAGTCCTAGATTGCAAACCCCATGACATTTTGAGGGAGTGCAAGGCGGAGCTTTCTAGATCTCCTTTCGGATGGATTGCTAAGATGTGTCCTGAAGGGAATAGGTGGACATGTTACAACAGAGAATTCATATGCAGCTTGGAACATATTTGAAAGTATGTTTTCTGTAAATACAAAGGCACGAAAGATTCAACTCAAGCAAGAGTTGAATACATTGAAGAAAGGAAAGATGTCTGTCAATGAGTATGCACTGAAGGTAAGGAGCATTGCAGATGCCTTGGCAATAATTGATACAATGCCCGATGATGATGATTTGGTGTCGTCTACTTTGGGTGGACTTAACAATGAGAAGGCTTGGAAGTCTTTTGTAATTTTCATATATGTCAGAAAGCCATTTCCAGATTTTGATGAGTTGGTCTCCCTTATGATCACTGAAGAGATCAACATGCAGAGTGAGACATCTGAAAGAAGTGGTGAACAGGTCCAAGATTTCTACTCCAGTTCTTCAGGAAGGGGACGTGGCAGGTTCTTTTCAAGAGACCGTGGTATAGGACATGGTAGGGATAACCAGCAAAACAAATTGAATCAGCAATTTGGTGATATACAGGTTTCAGGAGGTCGTGGTAACTTTAGATGCAGGGGGAGCTTTAGAGGAAGAGGTGGATGGAAGAACAGAGGTTCTAACAACTCTGGTATTGTGTGTCACTACTGTGGTGAAACTGGTCATATTGCAGCCCAATGTTATGCTAAGAAAGATGATATTCGCAGTGGTAAGTTGCAGCAAGGAAACTATGCATCCTTCACGACAGAATGAAGACAAAAATGAACGTTTGTTTGTTATGCAGCATATGTTGAATGTTGTTACAGGAAAGGGAACACATGATGATGTTTGGTATGTTGATTCAGGTGCATCCAATCATATGACTAGCCATGCAGAATGGTTTGGAGAGATGCAAGATTTGCAAAATGCAGGTTATGTACAGATGGGTGATGATTCATGCCACCCAATTTCACACATTAGAAAAGTTCCCTTGTCCTTGCATGATGGTAAGACAAAGAGTCTTTTAGATGTATTACATGTGCCATCTATTACAAAGAACTTGGTGTCAGTCGGTCAAATGGTAGAGCAAGGGCTGTAAGTCAGATTTAATGCAAAGGGCTGCTTTGTAGAAAACTTCAATGATAAGTGCAGGTTAATTGCAAAGGGAAGTAGAGTTAAACGTATGTTTACTCTGGATGCTGAAATTCCTACTATGAATGTTGCTATGTATGCTAAAAGAAAATGTGTTGTTGCAAATATTGAAATTTGGCACAAACGCATTGGACATGCAAATGTACAAAGGTTGAAATTAATGCAATCCAAAGGATTAGTTACAGGTTTGCCTACGTTTAGAGTTGCAGAATTTCATAAGATATTTGAAGCATGTTAGTTTGGTAAGCAAGCAAGACAACCCTTTTCACATGACAGAGATGTAAGCAGAAATATCCTTAATGTTGTGCATGCAGACATTTAGGGGCCTACAAAAAATGTATCTCTTGGAGGCAGTTCATACTTTGTTGTCACATTCATTGATGATTGTTCTAGAAAGTTGTGGGTATATTTTATGAAGGAAAAGAGTGAAGCCTTTGAGCACTCTAGAACTTTCAAGGCTACAATTGAAAGAGAAACATGCTTGAAAGTAAAGTGCTTGAGGTCAGATGGAGGGGGAGAGTACCTCTCAAATGAGTTCAGTGATTTTTTGAGGTCTCATGGGATAAAGAGACAGTTCACATGCATGTATACCCCACAGTAAAATGGGGTTGCAGAAAGGAAAAACAGGCATATTGCAGAAGTTGCATGCGCCTTGATGGCTGAAAAGAATATGCCTAAGCATTTTTGGTCTGAGGCTATTCATACTGTTGTTTATATTATGAAAAGAACTCCCACAGCTGCAGTTCATGGGATGACTCTTGAAGAATCCTTTACTGGCAAGAAGCCTGATGTATCGCACTTGAAGGTATTTGGCTGTCTTGCATATATTCATGTGCCAAATGAGCTACGGAAGAAGCTTGATCCAAAGGCAGAAAAATGTGTCTTTATTGGATACTCTTTAGAGCAGAAAGGGTATCGCTGTTATAACCCTGTCACATATAAGTTCAGAGTGAGCAGGGATGTCAACTTTGATGAAATGAGTAGTTGGTATGCATCTAGTGGTGATGCATTGGATGATGATGATGATCATGACACTCATGTGCAGGTTGAAAAGCAAGAATCACGGACTCTTAGTGGACCAGAGACATCATCTGGTAGTCCTTGGTCTGGGAGACTAAGGAGTAGCTCTACATCTTTAGGTGCATCTAATATCACTACAGGTAAAGACAAAGGAAAGAATAAAGTGTCAGATGGCATTGATGCAGTTCTTGATGGATACTCCAGTGGCTCAGAGAGCTTGGATGACGAGCTTGGTATTCCTTCTGTCAGGACACCAGGTGTACAGAGAGCTTATAGTAATGAAAAGGATCCATTGAGTGATCCGGTGGTATGCAGATCTAGCAGGGTCGGATACCCTCTTAAAAGATTTGGTTTTGAAGGTTATGCAGCTCACCATTATGCTTATATGGTGAAACTAGTTGAGGATGTTGAGCCCACTTGTTTTGAGGATATTGTTGGTCATACTCATTGGGATGTAGCAATGGATGAGGAGATGGATGCATTAGAGGCCAATAAGACTTGGGATCTAGTATCATTGCCGAAGGTCAAGAAAGCTATTGGATGTAAGTGGGTTTATAAGATTAAGCATAATGTAGATGGTTCTATTAGTAGGTACAAAGCTAGGCTGGTTGCAAAAGGCTATGCCCGGAAATATAGCATAGATTATGATGAAACCTTCAGTCCAGTTGCTAGGATGGCAACTATCAGATGTGCGATTGCTTTGACAGTAGCCAAAGGTTGGAGGTTGCAGCAAATGGATGTGAAGAATGCCTTCTTGCATGGTGATTTGTAGGAAGAAGTGTATATGGATCAGCCAGCAGGTTATGAAGATTTAGAGCATCCCACGTATATGTGCAGGTTGAAGAAGGTGCTCAATGGGCTCAAGCAAGCACCTAGAGTATGGTCTGACAAGATCAGAGAGTATCTTGTCAATATTGGCTTTTATGTTTCTGATGTTGATCACTCACTTTATGTGAGAAAGGGAGATGCAGGTTTGGTCATCATAGTCATCTATGTGGATGACTTGATTATTACAGGTGATACTGATAGTGGGATTGCTGAAGTCAAGGACTTTTTGAAGAAGAAGTTTGAGATGAAGGATTTAGGTGAGCTAAGGTACTTCCTTGGCATTGAGGTGATCAGATGTGATGATGGTATATGGCTGTCCCAAAGATGGTATGGCTTGGATATGTTGTCCAAGTATGGTATGACAGCATGCAAACCACTTTTAGTCCCATTGGAGCAGAATGTAAAGTTGAGTGTTGATGTTGGGGATGAGATAGAAGACCCTACTATGTTCAGGAGGATAGTGGGGAGTTTGATCTACATGACCATTACAAGGCTAGACTTGAGCTACGCTGTTGGTCTTGTGAGTCAGTTTATGCAAGTATCTAGAAAGCCACATTTGGATTCAGTCAGACGCATATTGAGATATGTGAAGTCCACATTACATTATGGACTTTTCTATGAGGCAGGTACAGATGTACATGTGTTTGGATACACAGATGCACATTGGGCTGGTAGTATATCTGATAGAAGATCTACCAATGGATACATGTTCTCTCTTGGTAGTACAGCAGTTACTTGGAGCAGCAAAGAGTAACCTACAGTTGCTTTATCGTACATAGGATGAGTATAGAGGTGCTGCTGTTGCAGCATGTGAGGTAGTATGGTTGCAAAAGTTATTGGCTGATTTAGATTTGCAGGTGAAGGTCTAGTTGTCATTTATTGTGACAACATGAGCAGTATACAGTTGGCTAGGAACCTTGTATTCCATGCCAGGACAAAACATATTGAGGTACACTACCACTTTGTGAGAGAGAAGGTACTAGCAGGTGAGATTGACTTGGTATATGTCAGTACACAGGATCAGATAGCTGACATCTTCACGAAGGCATTGGGTACAGAGAAGCTTCAAAATTTTTGAAGCTTACTTGGAGTTGCAGAGATGCAGTTGAGCTTGAGGGGGAGTGTTGAGATGACAAGCTCAACACATGCGGACATTGATGATGGACTGCCTGGTTAGATGGGTTCACATGTCTACACTTAGCACGTCGGTGGTCATTATGAATCTCACATGGCCACTAACTCATTACTTATTATATTCAGGTTGTTACACCTATTTACATGTGGTATAGTTATAGCGCTAGTCGACTAGTGTAGTCTGCTATGCATTGTTTGACTTAGTAGGCTACTTTCCTTTATGTTGTATCTTATCTATACTTTGTGTACATTGTAAAGAGTGTAGAAGAAGAAGAAGAAACCAGCAAGAAAACGTTTTGGCCTCCATCTCTCTTCTTGTCTCTTGAGTGAGCTTCTCCTTGTGCATTCTGTGTGTGTTCGGCGCAGCATCTTGAGCAAGTCCCCCCACCATGCGATTCTTGATAGGTCCTAAGTGGGAATGGCTAGAATACTTCTGCTATATGGCAGACGTGGAAATTCCTAGATCGAAAACCCCGTAACATTCCATGGGAGTGCCGGGCGGAGCTTTCTAGACCTCCTTTCCGATGGACTGCTAAGACGTGTCCTGAAGATAACAGGTGGACACGTTACAGTTGGTATCAGAGCGAACCAACAAAGGATTTATTTTTTTAAAAATCTTAATAAGAAGAAGTAAAGCAAATGTTGCTGTTCAGAATATTTCCTTACTTTCGATGCTGTCTTGTAGAATTATGAAGCATGAAACATGTTCTTAGTGTTCTGAGTCATGTTTATGACCGCGATGCATGCCCCAGATTATCGACAAAGGATCGATATGATGAACATCCTAGATCATATTTATAATCCATTGCCTTTGTATGTGGAACGAAGGTGGATGGGTGACTCAAGAATCTACTACATAGTTGCCCACTGGTTTGCATACCTTAGAACCAACCTAAAGAGGATCAAGTGGTTGAAAGACCTGAAGATCGTGAAGCTGTTCATTTTTGTGGAGGCTCACATAAACTCAACTTCACATATCGAAGGTCAAAGGGTTAAGCTGAAATCATATGTATACGAGGAAGTGACCCGCGTAATCCCCACCGACAGGATCAAGGTGTTGGGATGCTACGAGAAGAATGGGTACCAAAGGAAAGGATACCCTAATCTTTTGATGACTTACCGATTCCTGAAGATCCATGACCCGAAACCATACTATTATCCAGTTCCTGTAGCTAAATGTAACACAACATTATTCTCCCCAAACTAATGTAACAGTTGCTTTACCATCCCAAGAAATATTGTACTCCGAAAGGGCTAGGCCCGTATAAATGGAATAAGACTTCTTTTTATCAATGTCTATCTTGTCTATGAGAATTGATAAAAAGTTAAGTGGCTAGGTCTCTTGGTTGATAGCTGAATTGGATATGAAATATAAATCATAACAATTAGCGAGTTATAATGTTAAGAATCCTCTATCCAGGCACAACCCCAAGTACAGATTCCCAGTTCGCCCCCTACATCAAGTACGACCATGATCCATGAGAAGAAGTTTCTTCTCAAGCAGATCAAGCTGCCAGAATTTGACGGGAAAGGTAGGACTGTCCAAGCGGATGCTGAGATTTGAATAGAGTCCACGGAAGATTACTTTGAAGCAGCCGGTACTGCACCCACCAACTAGGCTATGCTTGCCAAGCTGAAGCTCACCGACAAAGCCAGGCTTTGGTGGAAGCAATGGTGTAGAGATCAAGGGATCTCGGAGGGATCCGTTACTTGGGAAAAGCTGAAGAAACCTGTGCAAGGAAGATACTTACTACCTGCATATCGCACAAAGAAAATGAATGAATTCTACGAGCTGAAACAATTGGGTCTCACTCTTAACGCATACTACTCAAAATTCGTCTCACTTCTTAAGTATGTGCCACAGATGGACATGACACAACAGGTGTCAAAATTTTGTGCTGGTTTAAACCCACCAGTGAATACCTGTCTCGAATCGATATGCCCAATAGATCTATAGGACACACTCATTCGAGCTGCGCCCATAATTCAGGAGGTGTAGGCTAGGCTGAGAAGTAACAAAACTTGTTCTTATAATGACCAGAACAGAGGAGGATATAGGCCCCAAGAGAAGAGAGTTCAAGGTCAAAACCGGAGACAAAGAAAGAAAGCACGGACCAATAATGCCAACAACTTTGTCCCTACCCAAAGCAATGGCCGAAATCTCCATTGTTTCCACTGCAACGAGCCCGGTCATTTCAAGAGGCAATGTCCCAAGCTTGGCGAAGGACATCGTCAAGCACCTTTCCAAGGAACTGGCCATGGCCAAGGAGCCGCACCAGAGGCAGAGGAAGAACCGCCTGTGTTGCCAACAGGGAAATGTGCGAAGAAGAAGATCCGACCATGGAAGCAGAGTTTGAAAGGGCAACAGTCCATGCCGCTCTTCACAAGAAAGGCCCAAATCTCCAGTTTTCGGTGATTCAAACACCATCGGACTATCAAGATAAAGGTTTTAAAACCTTGATTGATTGTGGCAGTACACATTCCTTTATCTCACTAGCATGTGCAAGAAGATTAGGAATAGCCACAGTAGAAGCACCTACCTTGCTTGTGGAATTAGCAAATGGTCGTGAGGTCACTTGTACCAGGCAAACTGCTAAGGTGGAATTCTTTCTGGGAGGAAAGACGACTTCGGTCAAATTCAAGGTCATGAACCTAGGTATCCATGAGTGTCTACTCGGAATGGATTGGCTTAAACCTAATGACGCCCACATTCGTTGTGGAAAGGGCCAAATTTCCTTTTGAAACTTTGAAGGGGAATTGGTCACAACTCAAGGTGAGGTTGGAAAGCCGAGAATTCAATTGGCCAAAGCATCTCGGATTATAAAGGGAGTTAGAAAGGGACTACCTGTCTACTTGATTAAGCTCAATAAGTTAGATCAGAAGCAGGAGTCTAGTGAAGAATCTTCATGGCTAAAGGAGTACGCGGACGTATTTCCTGAAGAGCTGACAGAACTCCTACCTCAAAGAGAAGTGGATCATGAGATCAAGCTAGTCCCAGGAGCTAAGCCAATTGCAAAGAGACCTTATAGGATGTCCATCTCGGAAGCAATTGAGCTGAAGGAGCGACTCAAGCAACTGCTAGATCAGGGCTACATCCGTCCTAGCAGTTCACCATGGGGACCTCCAGTGCTGTTCCAGAAAAAGAAAGATGGAACACTTCGACTGTGTATTGATTACAGAGGGTTGAATAATCAACTGTTAAGAACAAGTACCCTATTCCTAGAATAGATGAGCTTCTTGATCATCTTCAGGGTGCGAAGATCTTCTCCAAGATTGATCTCAGGTCTGGTTACTATCAGATAAGTATCAAGGAAGAAGATATCCCAAAGACAGCCTTCAACACAAGATATGGACACTTTGAGTTTCTAGTTATGTCATTCGGGATTACGAATGCACCTGCCACCTTCAACAGGTTAATGCAGGATATCTTTAGGACATATCTTGATGACTTCGTACTCGTCTTCTTCAACGACACCTTAGTCTATTCCAAACAAGAAGAAGATCATGAACCCCAGCTTCGCATTGTCCTTGAGACAATGAGGGCACACAAGCTCTATGCTAAGGTGAAGAAGTGTGGATTCAAAAACGTCAGATTGAATATCTAGGATTCATCGTATCAACAAAAGGAATCTCAGTGGATCCAACCAAAGTTAGAGATGTTCTAGAATGGCCAATACCAACAACTGTCAAAGAAATACGCAGTTTTCTTGGATTGATAGGATGGTATAGGGTCTTCATCAAAGACTATGCTTTGATTGCAGCACCTCTGACGGATCTACGGAAGAAGCAAACATTTATTGCATGGTCAACTGTCGAACAATCTAGCTTTGATAGATTAAAGCAAAGTTTGGTATCAGCACCTACACTGAAACTTCCGGATCTTAGTAAGGAGTTCGAAGTAGTAACTGATGCTAGCACGCTTGCCTTAGGATGTGTGGTCATGCAAGAAGGTCATCCTGTAGCATACTCTTCAAAGAAAATGAAGAGCCATGAGAAGAATTATGCTACCCATGATCTAGAACTATTAGTTGTCATCCATGCTCTAAAGCTTTGGAGACACTACCTGTTGGGTAACAAGTTTACTCTAGTGACGGATCATAAAAGTCTCAAGTGGATCTTTACCCAGAACGAGCTCAACATGAGGCAATGTCGGTGGATTGAAGTGCTGGAGGAGTATGATTTTGAAATCAAATACCGACCCGGGAAGGAGAATGTAGTTGCCGATACACTCAGTCTCGCAAGGCATTCCTTAATTCTCTAATCCTGCAAAATCCATCAACAGCTAGATCTCTAGCCACAAAGGTATCCATGCCAAACAACCCAATACTTGAGCTAGCTAGAGAAGAAGCATGCCATGATCCAGCCTATCAAAAGATGCTAAGGGAGATCCCTATCAAGGAACAAGACTAGAAGCTATAGGCTAAGTATCATCAATTCTCTATCAATAGTGGACTTGTCTATTATAGAACGAGATTATGTATATTGGCAAGCCAGTCACTTAAGCAGAAGATACTATGGAAAGCTCATGATTCCCCTTTCTTAAGACATCCAGGCTATGCCAAGACTCTCAATGTAGTTAGGAAGAGCTACTATTGGGAGAGGTTGGTGCGCAAATCGGTCGCAGATAGCTCACGTGGTGAATCCCGGAAGGTCCCCAAGAACAAAGTACTCTACTTTTTTGCACAAAAACCCATGTAAAAGCATGCACGACAAGAGGCAAGAGACAAATTGGGTTCAATCTCCCCCATGCCTTGTGTGAGCGCTTCACAAAGCATGTATTTTATGTATATTTCCAATCTTTATGCTCAATAATAGCCCAATTACAAAAATATGACAAGCTTTTAGCTTTGAGTTTGCTTTCTACAAAAATAGGAAAATAAAGCTAATGGACGGTGCCCATAGAGTCTGGCACGCCCAATCTCAATGTCCAAATAGAAATAACATATCCGGGCGCATAGGCGCATACAAAATAATAATAAATAATCGATGTCTCTATAGACATAACAAAATATAGGCGTGGCGCCTATCAAAATATAGTCCAAAAGTCGAACACCCGCTAGACTCCAATGCTTTCCTCCGCCACTGCTGCTATCTCTACACATCAACTGAAGCATTCACAATCGTTAGTAAAATAATACAATTAAACCGACAAAAGTGAATACCTAGCAGTCTTCAGCTACATAAATAAATCAACTGGTTAGAAATAAATCCTAACCTTAATTTATTACGAGTGTGCACTCTAAACTCATAAACGTTTATTAATTTAATATGCATTTTGCGGAATCACCCGCTATGGAATCACCCATGTACACACTAAATTAATGAAACGCCCGAAAAGGACAGGCGTCCCCATCAACTTCTCGCACAAAGAATCCTCTTCGTGTATGAGCCCCGGTCATCTAAGTTTACGGAATCCACCGTAAAACCTCATGGAATCCACCGTGGCACGGAATCCACCGTGACCGTAAAACCTCACGGAATCCACCATGGCACGGAATCCACCGTGGAATATGCCTCCTGGCATCATACCCCCGGGGTGGGATAGCAATTGACCTCAATTGCTATTAGCTCAATGTGGAGCTAACAGAGTGGGGAAAGCATTTAAGTCTCTAGCGTGCATCCATTGTGCTTCCTCTACAGGATGGTTCTTAAATTTCACTAGATATCTAGAATACCTTCGGCCAGTTCTAGTGGTCATGTAGTCAGTGTCTATAATGGCTTCTGGTTCAAGTATTTCAGTCTCTTCTTCTAGTAAAGGTGGATTTTCATAAACAGGGTGGATAGGTAATTGGCCTCTAAATGGTCTCAATAAACTAATGTGAAATGTATTATGAATTTTCCAATGAGATGGCAATTCTAACTTGAATGCATTATCATTAATCTTATGAATAGTTCTAAATGGTCCATAGAATCTGGGAGCTAATTTGACAACTGGATGTCTATCGATACTTTGCAGTCTACGTTTTTCTATTCTAAGCCAAACATAATCATCAATTTTGAAATTCATAGCTTGTCTTTTCTTGTTGGCTTGTTTGGTATATGATTGTTGGGCTTTAGCAATCATATCCTTGACCTCATCAAAAATACTATTATGCATAGTAGCAATATCATCAGCACTCTGAATTCTATTAGACAAAGATGCAACAGGTGTAGATAATCTATATCCATAAATAACTTCAAAAGGTGCTTTCTTTGTAGATGTGTGGGTGTATTGTTATATGCAAACTGTAATAAATGCAAATGAATATCCCATGTCTGAGGTTTAGAGATAGTATATGCACGTAAAAGATCTAGAATGGTACTATTTGTGGCTTCTGTTTGTCCATTTGTTTCTGGATGAAATGCAGATGAGAAATCAATCTTTGTGCCTAGATTTGCAAACAGTGTAATCCAAAAATTATTACAAAATCTAGAATCTCGATCTGAAATAATCACTTTTGGCAATCCATGGTTAGTAAAAACAGTTTTCAAAAATAACTGTGCTGCTTGTGATGCTGTTAAAGTTTTCTTACATGCAATGAAATATGCTTGCTTACTAAATCTATCTACAATTGTCCAAATCATGTCATGGTTAGATTTAGTATTTGGTAAACCAGTAATGAAATCCATAGAAATATGTTCCCAAGGTTTAGATGGAATAGACAAAGGCATTAATAATCCATACTGTTTACCATGATGTCTCTTTATTCTTTGACAAATCAAACATTCAGAAACGAAATTAGATACATCTGCATCCATATGCGGCCAATAAAAATCTTCAGTTAACATGCGTAATGTAGAAATGATACCTCTATGACCTTGATATGGGGGACAATGAATTTCATTCAAAACAAAAGATCGGAATGGAATATAACACACAGTCTCTTTTCAAAGAACATAAATCCATCATTATATGACAATGAATCAACAGGAATGAAATTATTTTGAACTAATTTTTGCCAATCAGAATGAAAAGTAATATCCTGGTGATATGTGTCTTTCATAGCAATCAAAGAATCAAAAGATATGATGGAAATATTATGAATTGCAGGACTTCTACTCAATGCATCAGCAACTACATTTTCTTTTCCAGGTTGGTATTGAATGATAGGATGAAAGCTTTGAATGAAGGAAGCCCATTTGATATGACGGTCAGAAATTTGGGGTTGGCTAAGTAGATGTCTAATGCTTTGCTGGTCAGTCTTTATCATGAATTCTGAACCCATTAAATAATGCTTCCATTGTTTTAATGCTTGTACAACTGCTAAAAGTTCTTTGTCATAAGTGGAATATTTAAGCTCAGAGGGTTTCAGCTTAGAACTAGAATATGCTATTGGATGGTTGTCTTGCATTAATACGGCTCCTATTCCTGATCCGCTAGCATCGGTTACAACTAGAAAGAATGGTCTATTAAAGTCAGGCAATTGTAAAACAGGGGCATTGGTTAATGCACGTTTGAGTAAATCAAAGGATTTCTGCTGATTTTCAGTCCATTGATAAACAATTCCTTTCTTAAGAAGTTTTGTTAATGGCAAAGCACGTAATGAGAAATTACGTACAAACTTCCTATAGAAACTAGCAAGACCAAGGAATGAGCGTAATTCATGTACATTTTTAGGAACAGGCCAATGCAATATTGCATCAATTTTCTTAGGATCAACTTTTATTCCTTCTTTTGATACAATATGACCTAGATATTCTATTTCTGTCTTAAAGAATTCACTCTTTTCAGGATTTGCAAACAATTGATTTTCTTTCAATAATTGAAAAACTAATGATAAATGCTCATAATGCTCTTTTTCACTTTGACTGAACACTAAAATATCATCAAAGAAAACAATCACACAATACTGATATTTTAGAAAAATACGGTTCATCATTCTACTGAAAGTAGCAGGTGCATTAGTTAATCCGAATGGCATGACTAAGAATTCATAATGGCCAAACTGTGTCCTGAATGCAGTCTTAAATATGTCGGATCTATCTAGCCTCACCTGATGATATCCAGACTTAAGGTCAATTTTACTAAATATAGAAGATCCTTGCAGTTTGTCCATAAGGTCATCAACTCTAGGTATAGGATACCTATTCTTTACAGTGATCTTATTTAACACTCGGTAGTCAATACACATACGATAAGTATTACTTGACTAAGAGCACAGGTGCACCGAATGGAGAACTGCTAGGTCGAATTAGGCCTCTATTTAGTAATTCTTCAACTTGACTCTGGATTTCTTTTTGCTCTATTTGATTGTGCCTATATGGTGCTTTGCAAGGTGGTTGTGTGCCAGGAATTAGATCAATCTTATGGTCTTCTGGACGTGATGGTGGTAAACCTGGTGGTAGGTCTTCTGCAAAACAGTCCTTAAAATATGCAAGAAATTCCTTATGCCTAGGGTGCATATGATTTTCCTTTGCATGCAATTCATTCACCCAAATAAGATATGATTTAGTATTCTTGCGTAGTGCACGTTTTGCTTGAGTATGCGAAAGCAGTGGAAAAATATGAGATGCATGCATACCAAATAATGTAATAGATTTTCCTTGAAAATTAATATTCATTGTGTGTGTGGAATAATCTATATTGGGATTATGTTGGTATCTCCATGGCATTCCTAGAATAATGTCGCTTGACTGTAATGGGACAACTAAGAAATTTCTTCTTTCAATGTATGGACCAATTTGAATTTCTAAATCTTGAACTTCTTGTGTGCCATTGTACCTAGTGCCTAAAAATGCAGCTTTTATGCAATAATGCGTAGGTACAGTATGCAATTTTAATTCCTTTACCAATTTTGCTGAAATAAAGTCATGGGTACTACCGTCATCATGCAATATAGTTCTTTCTTTTCCATGCACCATACATTTCATAGTCAACAATGAATGTGGAGTAGGCATACCTGGTAAAGTGTCGGAAGTAGTAGTAATATCATCCTCATCTTCAGTGAAATCTGGCATATCCTCATGCTCTTCTTCGTCCATAGCTCCAAGGTAGTTGATATGTGCTGGTGGCTTCTTTGAATGACAATTTGCTGCGAGATGCCCTGGCTGGTGACACTTGTAGCATACTATTGGCTTAGCTTTGGTCACATTATTTGCAGTGGCTGGGAGTCTGGGTATATTTGGATTTGCTTGTGGAATAGGCTTTGGATTTGGATTGACAATGGGTGGTAATGCAGGTGGTTTAGGCCAATTCTTGCGGAAAGATGGTGATGAGAAACGACCTGGATTAAACCTTTTGAAATTGGAATTGAATTGTTTAGATCCATAATTACCGTTGGCTTGGAATGGCTGTGGTCGTCGATCTCTTCCGCGTAACTTATCTTCAGTGTCATGAGCTAAGGAGATGGCGTCTTCAAGGGTAGCAGGCTTGAACATGTTCACTTCAGCGTAGTAATGTCCAAGAAGCCCAGACATATACTTCCGCTTATGTGTCGTCTCTGGTACGTCTTCAACCATGCGTAACTGTAGAAGTGCATTCCAAAAACGCTCTGTATACTGTGGAATAGGCTCACGATCTTGCTGTTGAAGTAAATCCCATTGTTTGATAGCCTTCTCATGAAATTGCGGTGGAAGGAAATTCTGCATGAACTTCTTCTTGAAATCTTCCCATGTAGCAGGACATTCTATGCTCTTGCGGACTACAGTCCACCAAAGTGATGCTCTGTCTATCACATGATTAGTAACACACTTGATTTTATCTTTTTCGGGATAAGTTTCCTCATGGAAATAGTCATCAAACTGGCTAATGAATGATAAAACAGTCTTTCCTTCTCGTATACCATTGAAAGTGCGAAACTTGAAACTTCGTTTACTTATCTTGGATTCCTTGCGAATGGTTTGTGCTTCAAGAGTGGCGTCGATGGTACGTCGAATCAAATCTTCAGCTTGCGGTTCTTCTTTATCAGTGGACGCTCTTTGTAGCTTTGTCAATTGCGCTTGCAAGGCTTGCCTAGCCCTTCGCTCTTCTTCCAATTGCAGCATGATAAGATCCAGCTTTTGTTCCATTGTAGGCTCAGGTAGGTCGTCTTCAGCCATAGGATCATCCATATGTGGGGTAGTCATCCTGTAAAACTTAACAAACCTTTCTCACTCAAAATCAGTTAGCGGGATGAGCGTAGCTCAAATTTGGGGTTACAACGCTATGTATTTTTGGGTATTTTCTTCTTCAATTTTCAGAAATTCTGCAATATTTCTGTCTCCGTTTGCTGAAAGTACTTCAAGGAACTTGTAGATAGGTAGAACAGCTTGCTGCGAAAAACTTTCCAGTTCAGAGTTTTTGCATACGAACAAGTCTTCTAGGAGTTTTAAGCACTAGTCAGTTCTGATTTAGTCTGACTTGCAGAGTTGCAGACTTAGCAGACTTGCAGAGTTGTTGACTTGCTGAACTTAGGCCGACTTGCAGAACTTGATTACCGTCGACTTGCGAAACTTAACTTCAGAAGTGCGAGACCCGGAGTTTGCCGACTTGTCTGATCTGTGTGACTTGTAGAAAGCCTTAAGCTTAAGTAATTAAGCTTAAGCTTATGAGCTTAAGGAGGACTAACAGGCCGCCGTTTTTTTTCGTGAGGGGGGAGGGGCGTTTTTTTTTTGGCCGCGCGAGATTTTCGGCCTATCTTCTGATACCTCGATTATGATTTGTGGAGTTTGAAGCTTTTTTTTAAAGCTTCTAAGCTTAAGATTAAGCTTTTAATGAAGAGGATTAAGAATTGTCTCATTGGTTTTCAACGACTTGTTGATGGAGATGATTGCGTGGTCCTCCGCCTGCAGAGCCTGGTCCTTCGCGATCTGACAGTGGAAACAGGGGTTCTTGATCGCCAGAAGTCTGCCTGTATCGACGGTTCGCGATGAGATTGACTGTAGAGCCCGTTTGTTCCTGGAGCTCCGCCTTCGCCCGAGATTGGTAGCGATTGGAAGCTCTTGATCTCTGCTCCGCTCTGATACCACTGGTGCGCAGATCGGTCGCAGATAGCTCACGTGGTGAATCCCGGAAGGTCCCCAAGAACAAAGTACTCTACTTTTTTGCACAAAAACCCATGTAAAAGCATGCACGACAAGAGGCAAGAGACAAATTGGGTTCAATCTCCCCCATGCCTTGTGTGAGCGCTTCACAAAGCATGTATTTTATGTATATTTCCAATCTTTATGCTCAATAATAGCCCAATTACAAAAATATGACAAGCTTTTAGCTTTTGAGTTTGCTTTCTACAAAAATAGGAAAATAAAGCTAATGGATGGTGCCCATAGAGTCTGGCACGCCCAATCTCAATGTCCAAATAGAAATAACATATCCGGACGCGTAGGCGCATACAAAATAATAATAAATAATCGATGTCTCTATAGACATAACAAAATATAGGCGTGGCGCCTATCAAAATATAGTCCAAAAGTCGAATACCCACTAGACTCCAATGCTTTCCTCCGCCACTGCTGCTATCTCTACACATCAACTGAAGCATTCACAATCATTAGTAAAATAATACAATTAAACCGACAAAAGTGAATACCTAGCAGTCTTCAGCTACATAAATAAATCAACTGGTTAGAAATAAATCCTAACCTTAATTTATTACGAGTGCGCACTCTAAACTCATAAACGTTTATTAATTTAATATGCATTTTGCGGAATCACCCGCTATGGAATCACCCATGTACACACTAAATTATTGAAACGCCCGAAAAGGACAGGCGTCCCCATCAACTTCTCGCACAAAGAATCCTCTTTGTGTATGAGCCCCGGTCATCTAAGTTTACGGAATCCACCGTAAAACCTCACGGAATCCACCGTGGCACGGAATCCATCGTGACCGTAAAACCTCACGGAATCCACCGTGGCACGGAATCCACCGTGGAATATGCCTCCTGGCATCAGAGGCTTAAAGGTGACGTCCTCAAATATGTCACTGAGTGTTTGTCTTATCAACGTATTAAGGCCAAACATGTCAAAATACTAGGAAAGTTGCAACCACCTGACATTCCCCAAATGAAATGGAAATTCATCAGTATGGACTTTGTTGTTGGCCTACCCCAAGTTTAGGGAGGATACAACTCCATCATGGTTGTGGTTGACATGCTTACTAAGGTTGCACACCTTATTCCTGTCAAGACAAACTATAAAGCCTCAGACATTGCAAGGTTGTTTATCAAGGAGATATTCAAGCTACATGGGTTACCCAGAAGAATCATTAGTGATCATGATTCTCTCTTCACATCACACTTCTGGAGAGCTATCTTTGAAGCCATTGGGACTCAACTCTGTTTTAGTACAGCCTACCATCCCCAAACTGATGGCCAAACGGAGCAAGTCAATCAAGTCATTGAGGATATGCTAAGGGCACACTGTTGCCATGAACCAAAAAGGTGGATTCAATACTTGCCACTGGTTGAGTTTTCCTACAATGCTTCTTACCAACAAAGCATTCAGATGACCCCTTTTCAAGCATTGTATGGGCATGACTGTCAAAGTCCCCTAAACTTCTCAGATCCAACCTTGAGGGTTGAAGCTTCAAGGCAGATGCTGGAAGAGATGGATGAGCAAATAAATTCAATAAGATAGGACATCCAAGCCGCCAAGGATAGACAAAAGGCATACGCAGATTTGAAGCGTCAAGATAGAACCTTCGAGGAAGGAGACATGGTCTTCATTCGCGTATGCCCAAAGAAGAGTTCCCTATCCTTAGGAGATTGCAAGAAGCTAAGTCCAAGGTATTGTGGACCACACAAGATCCTCAAATGCCTAGGACCCAATGCTTATAGACTACAAATCTCCGAGAACCTAAAGGTTCATAATGTATTCCATATCAGCCTATTGAAGAAGTATGTACCTAATCCTAGCCATGTACTTGATGACCAACAAGTTGTAATGCCTAGCCAAGGAGTCCTTGAGCTACGGCCTGACAGGATCTTAGATGTTAGGGAGAGACAACTAAGATCCAGAACCTTGAGAGAATGCCTCGTCCAGTGGAAAGATTATCCCAAGGAAGATGCTACTTGGATGGATGAGAGCACTCTCAACCAACAATATCCCCAATTCATCTCTAGATGAGGACATCTCGATTCCTCCAAGGGGGAGAGAATGTAATATTCCCGTTTGAATAAAAATATTACTAGACCAACCTTCCGCGCACGGTAAACTCGTGCAAAGATTATCACCAGTGCCGGCAGTTGATCTATAACCATATGCGAGAAATGGAGTACTCTGTCTTGGAAAAATAAGGTCGGGGATTCAAATCCGCATAGCCACGGGGAAACATCCTCTTGGGAGGAGGTTAAGAGAATAATGTTGAAATAAAATTCAATTTTTTTTTTCCTTCTTCCCCAGTCGATGCATGGCTGGAGGAGAGGGAGTGTGAGGGGATGGCCTAGTAAGGCTGCATTTGGAAGGGGGAAGGGAAGAATGACATGCAAGGGGGCCACGTGGGGGGAGGTTCCCTCTCCCCCCTGGACTATAAAAACACCACCTTAGGGGGGGTGTGAAATGAGGGAGAGGCTGCGACAGCTACAGAAGGACGTCATGGGAGAGAAGAGGGTGGTAATGGAAGAAGGAGGGAGACTACGAGAGGAAAAACTGCTGTCGATAGTTGTGTGTGGAGGAAGGAAGAGAGTAGCAACTAATCGCCGTGCTGCACCATGAGGAGGAGAGGGAGCCACCAGTTGAGAATGCCGCTGACTGAGGCTCGATAGCCACTACCAGCCCCCGCCAAATCCACCCGCGAACATCGTCGTCCGTCTCCACACTGCCACATAGCTGTCAAAAGCTATTAGAAGCTTCTTAGAAGCTTATAAGGGGGCTTCTCTAAGCCCCCCTTGCCATTGGATCTCCATAAGTCCATATTACCCCTGGGATTTAAAGCCTCCTTCCCACCGCTTCGAAGAGGAAGCCTATAAGGCCTTCCCATTAGTTCCCCAATAAGCCCTTTCTGGGACTTTGAAGGAGAGGAAGCTACAAAGCCCTTCCCACCAATCATCCCTAGTTCGGGATTTGAAAAGAAGAGGAGAAAGCCTATACACTCCCTTCTCACTAGATCCCGCAATAAGCCCATCCTTATCCCTGGGTCTTTGTGGAAAAGAAGAGGGCTTCCTTAGACCCCCTCCCCACTGGATTTCATATAAGTCCGTTCCTACCCCTTTTTCCCCTGGGATTTTTAGGAAAAGAAGAAGAAGTTCATAGGCCTCCGTTTCCGCAAGGCCTTCACAAGATCCCTTCACAAAATCCCTCTTTTCTTGAAAGAAAGAAGGCCAAAGCTCCGAACCCTAAGGCCTTCCAAAGCCAAATTCCGCAAGTCTATACTTGTGTCAAGGAGTCGTACCTCAAAAGGATTTGCACGTACGAGGGAGACGGCCAAAGATCATAAGACTGCGAGCCAAGGCAAAAAGTTCGAATCCACGAAGGCAAACCAAAAGTCGAATTCACGATGGCCCCTAAAAAGTCACAAGGCGCAACTGCACCCACAAGTCCAAGTTTTCTTTCTATTTTTGATTTACTTGAAGTATTGCAATTATGCATGGTTAATTCATGGAATTAGGACGCACTTATGCTTGTCAAATCCACCTAGTTAGATGCGATTGAAATAAATTGGCTATTTTAAATTTACTAGAAGTAACTCACGATTGAAGATTGGTCATTTGTACTTTCAAGGGAATGAACGAAAAAGAACGTAAGGTGTCTATGCATTTTTAGAAAGTTGCCCTTGTGCATTGCAGAGTAACGAGTTTGGACTACCATTACGAGGTTAAGTTATTGTAGAACACCTTTGATTATGCATAGAAAGATTAAATCGCATGTCGCATTTTTTCTTCACAATGATTCATTAAGGAAGTCATTATCAACCGTAGGAATTTGCAACATGGAAAAGATTCTAAGGGCTGCATGAAGTAGGTTAACTCTAGCTTCAATTGGCATAATTCTCATTTAACTTCGTAGTAGTTAGGAAAGGTTGCATAATGCACAATCATCGTACGAATAATTTCATTCAGAGATGTTAATTAGGGAAAGGCTGCATGGCTCATTTAAGCGTAAAATCTTAAAAGTTTAGCGGCATGAATTGTGAATGCAAGTCCTAGTAAGACCAATGGAAGTTATGCCAAAATTTAACATGCGCTTTGGTCTTAACAAGAAAAAGTTAGGGTTTGTGAACCTAATCATATGCTGAGGCAATGAATCATGTGCTTACGAGAATTGTATCGTAATGCAACTAGTTTTCCCCCATTTTTGATCAAGACAACATCTTCAGGAATGGTCCGTCCTTGTCGTAAGACAAGTAAACTGGAATTACCTAAAACACCTAAACCGCAAAGGATTCGCATAGGATGGTTAAATCGATACAATATACCCCAAGTGCTAACTAGGGTTTAGCACGTTAAGGACTTGACCTAGTCGCACTTGTTGCCAAGTCGAAACCCTCATACTCTAAGGTCCTACCCACATTCACGGAATGTAGGGGCAGTTGGACACGCTTGCAAGAAACGATCTAGGGTTTCTACCCTAAGGATCACTCGTTCAAAAGATGAAACTCCGATTGAGTTGGAACCCTAGGACCAAACGTTGTCGGCCTAGTGCAATTGGGAATGGGTTGGACATGAAGACACCCTAAACCCCGCTTCTTATCTAATCATGATTCTGTGATTAGAAGACGCCGTTTGATGGGTGAAATAGTCCCATGGATTAGATGCGACACTTGTGCAACAAGTTGCAACGTTGCATGATCTTGTGGTTTGATCACAAGAGAATGGCCAATTCCTCGGAATGCGATTGGCAGATTCTTGCGCAAGTTTAACTTGCAAGAGGATGAGTAGTCATCATGTTATAAAGTTGCCAAGATAAGGGAATTAGCAAAGGACCAAGTTAATAATTTGGAGCGACATGATCGCCATGATTTACTGTTAATAAAACCTAAGGTATTGGTTAAGTTGGGTTAATAGGGTACGGCCCTAACCTAAGGACATAAGGGTTAACAAACAAACCCTTGGAGATCTTGCCAAGTCGCAATTGATCCCAGATGGAATGCTGGATGCATGCGGAGAGAAGGATTCACTCCTTAGTAGTTGGCCAAATAACGACCACTGGATATGATTGTGCTTGTAATAGTTTAGAGAGCACTGTTTGCTTTGTTTGCTCAAGGAACTAAAGGATGAAAATATATCTCATGCTTCAGGTTGAAGGCCTGAAGGGAGAGGTAGCCTCAGTTACCCCCGATTATCTGCCTGACCCTAACCAAGGGATTGTTAGCCACGCCGGGAAGGTGGACCGAACCCGCCATGTGAGATCTCTCCGTTGAGCGCTACTTGGAGCAGGAGGACGCTTGGGTGCCAGGGGGGGCTCTAGCCGTAGATCCCTCACCTTCCGAGCCCTACACAAGAGGCCAACGTGACTCGGGATTGGATCTCGAGGCCCGCATACTAGTCTACGGGTGGAAACTTGGATTAGTAATCCCTGTGGATTGCAAGATAGCCTTCGGGTGGATTATGGATAAGCCTGTGGGCTGGACTTTATGAATGTATTCCAAAGATAAATATGATAACCTGTTGAAAAGGAACTTGTTTGACACTGCTTTTCTACGTCAAGTACTAAGATTATGTGAAGGAACCAGTGTCTAACGGGCTAATTAAGGAAGCTGCTTGATGCTTGTCCAACTAAATGTGGTAGGTAATTAGACAACTAAAACAACCTGAGGAAAGTGCGGTTGATGTGGCCATGGGTCCATCCTACGGATGGGTGGTCCCGGTTGGCCGGGAACTTTTCTCAATCATAATGGACAGCAAGGGGATCTTCTCAAAGGAAATGAATAGCAAGGGCACTGAACTAGAGTCCAAGTTATAATAATCCCAGTTTATGCTGTTTTAGGGGAACGGAATGGGACTATGCCTTATGGTAGAGAGGTCGAGCCTTGCATTCCTCTCGTTTCCCATTCTCCTTGAACAAAGTGCAGTGTGAATCCGCTTCAGCCCTGGCGTTTTTGCGTGAAGTAGTTCCCTGGGGTTCGATGCTAGTTGCCATTTAGGAAATGACCATTAAGAGAAACCCTGATTCAGGTCGGTCCCAAGTGGGAACTGCTAGAATACTTCCGCTACGTGGCAGACCGCAAAGTCCTAGATCGCAAACCCCGTAACATTCCATGGGAGTGCTGGGCGGAGCTTTCTAGACCTCCTTTCCGATGGATTGCTAAGACGTGTCCTGAAGGGAATAGGTGGACACGTTCAAAACTAGAGGAAGTGAATTGGCTGAAGTCTATTTTTGGTGCCAGATAGGTTTTGATTGTTGGACATATGTGTGGTTATTATGGCAGGAGGCCTTCCTCTACGAAGGTTGATGCCATAGAACAAATTGCAAAGACATGCTCTTCTACTTTGGAGTTTTGCAGGTTTCTTGGATCTTGTGTATTCTATCTTATTTGGATTCCTCATTTTTCTCATATTGTAGATGATCTCTACCAGCTCTTGAGAAAAGGGCATATTTTTTCTTGGGACATGAGACATACTAGAGCTATGTAGAAGCTGAAGAGATTGTTGAGAGCTACTCCAACTCTTTATAAAGCAAATTAAGAGTGTGGAAGACCTATTGTACTCAATGTTGATACTAGTCCTATCAGTATTGGATGGGCTATTGGCCAAGATGATGCAGATGGGAATAGGTATGCTATTCAGTTTGGGAAAAAATTCCTAAACGAGCGACAATGCTAGTATCCAGAGATTAAGAGGGAGCTCTTAGGAGTTGTCACGACTGTCAAGAAAATAAAGAGTACTTCATCGGTGCTATGTGTTTGCCTCTTCTAGGTATGATCATAAGTTGTTCTACTTCCTAGTAGTTGATATGCTTTCATGAACGAGGTATGATAATATGGATTTTTCTTGCATTGATGATGTTGATGATGGGGCTAATCTTTCAGCCATGCATGTTGATCATACTTGTCATGCATCTACTTTGGAGAGCTTTTATGAGTCTTTGTATACAGGAGAGTATTTGTAAATTGGTTGTTATTTGAGTACCATGTCTAGATAGGATGGATGGACTGATGTGGACTTCAAGAAGATTAGGAGGAAAGCTTATGGTTTCTTCTTGCGGAATGGGCTACTTTGGAAGCATCCATGGAAGCGAGGAGGATATCCATTGAGAGTTGTATGTGACAGAGCTTCACAAGTGCAAATCATGAAAAAGTTTCATGAAATTCTTTGGGATGGACATAGAGCTGTTTGGGTGACCTATGAGAAGAATAGAGAGCGTTACTGGTGGAGAGGCATGTATAGAGATATCTCACAGTTTGTTGAGACATGCAATGATTGTCAGTTGTTTTCTTTAGTGAGGCATAGAGATGAGCTTCACCCTACTTATCCGCTATGAATTCACTATAAGTGGGTTCTTGATTTGATTACTATGCATGTTGGATTGTGGCAGACGCGTTACATTGTTTTGGCATGAGAGGATCTCACAAATCAAGTGGAAGGAAGAGCATTGAGGACGAAGACTACTTCAGTGTCTGTAAGTTTCTATTGGAGGATGTATTTGTAGGTATGGTTTTATTGGAAAAATTATAGCAGATATAGATGAGTTGGATGATGATGAGGCTAGGGAGTTTTTCTCTCTCCTTGGCATTAAACTTGCTTTGACTTCAGCATATAATCCAAAAGGCAATGGGAAGAGTGAGAGAGGCCATCCGCTGTTGTGAAAGCCTTGGCCAAAGCATGTGGTGGTCAGTGGGTTAGAGAGTGGCATGGATTGTTGCCTTATGCCTTATGGGCTAATTGAACAACCCTTTTGTGACCACAAGTTGTATGCGAGCTGAGTTGATGTATGGACAGAAACGAGTCATGCCTATAGAAACTTGCACATTCACTTGGAGTGCTTTACCGTGGAAGCAGGATGAGATGACCAGAGAGGATCTTTTGGCTCTTTGTATTTGTTAGTTGGAGAGGAGATCTGAAGATATTGAGAGAGATGTTCAGAAGTTCAAAGAGGCTAGAATTTGCAGCAAAGACCGATTTGATAGTAGACACATATTGAGACCTAGAGAGATTGAGGAGGGAGATTGGGTATTGGTCTATGACAACAATCTAGACAACCAATACAGTGCTATCTGCAAGGTTTCAAGATGATATTTTGGGTCTTATTTGGTGTAGCATATCCATGACAATGCTATGTATTCCTTAGTAGAGCTTGATGGTATGGCCTTGTACATTTTGATTGCAAGAAAGAGAATTAAATTGTTCAAGAAAAGAGATGATGCAGCCTATACAGTTGAGGAGTTGGATGATGAGTTTTATGATGGACTTGAGGCAGGAGATTATGTAGAAGAGGATGTGGATATTGCATATGATTTTGCAGAAGATAAGGAGATTGTGTTGACCATTGAGCTATTTGGCAGTGATGAAGATGGGTAGTTGTGGCCCATCTAGAGGATGTGCAGGTTTGGAGGGGGCAGATGTCGTAACGTTGCGCGTCCACCATTGCAAACCTGAGGGCGGAGGTTTTTGCCAGGAACTCATTAGTCATCATCATTAGGAATTTGTTTTTCATTGTGTGTGTCTTTTTGTTTTCATTTTGCATGACACACAAGCACATGTAGATAGGCTAGGCACATTGGTGTGCAAATCAGATGATGTATGCATACGTAGCGAGTGCCGTAAGGTCCCCCAGAACAAAGAACTCTACTTTATGCTCAAAAATCAAGAGAATAGACTTGCACGACATAAGGCAAAAGGACCAATTGGATACAATCTCCCCCCATGCCTTGTGTGAGCCCTCCACAAAGCATGTATTTAATAATTTATATATCTCAAAGCTAAAAAAGTAGCCCAATTTTACAATTACCATGCTTTAGCTTTTGTGTTTGCTTTTGTCCAAATAAAGAATAAAGCGGTTGCGCGGCCCAAGAGTCGGGCAGTGCCCAAATACAATGTCCAATAATGAATATTTAAACCATGCGCCCATGTGCATACAAAATAATAGATATATGTCAACTGCTTCAATAAATAAGCGTGCCTAAATAAATATTAGCACCACGCCTAAGACACACGCCCGTAAAAAATGATAATTTTTTATAAATAACTTGAATACACGCTATCGCCCAGTGCTTTCCAGCGCCACCACCACCTGCTCTACACATAAATTGAAGCATTCACAATTCTTAGAAAATAATAAAATTAAACCCACAAAAGTGAATACCTAGAATTCTTCAACCTACAAAATAAATAAATAGGTTGGAACTTTATCCTAACCTTAATTTAATATGAGTGCATACTCTAAACTCATAAACGTCCATTAATTTAAATATGTATTTTGTGGAATCACCCGCTATGGAATCACCCACTTGCACATTAAATTAACATGATACCCGAAAAGGACAGGCATCCCTGTTAACTTTTTGCACAAAGAATCCACCTTGTATACGAGCCCAAGCAAATAAATAGTTCTACGGAATCCACTGCAAAACCTCACGGAATTCACTGTGGTCTCATAGAATCCACTGTGGAATATGCCTCCTAGCATCATACCCCCAAGGTGGGATAACAATTGTCCTCAATTGCTATTAGCTCAATGTGGAGCAATCAGTGAGGGATAAGCACTTAGGTTATGAGCGTGCATCCATTGGGCCTCTTCAATAGGATGATTTTTAAACTTTACGAAATATCTAGAATATCTACGGCCAGTTCTAGTGGTCATATAATCAGTGTCTAAAATAGTTTCAAGTTCAAGGATTTCAGTTTCTTCTTCTAACAAAGGAGGGTTTTCATAGACAGGGTGGATATGTAATTAGCCTTTAAAAGGTCGTAACAAACTGATATGGAAAGTATTGTGGATTTTTCAGTATTGGGGTAATTCTAATTTAAATGCATTGTTGTTGATTTTGTGAATGATTTTGAAAGGTCCATAAAATCTAGGAGCTAACTTTACTACAGAGCGTTTCTCAACACTTTGTAATCTTCTCTTTTCAATTCGTAACCAAACATAATCATCAACTATGAAACTCATAGCTTTTCTTTTCTTATTAGCTTGTTTTGTGTATGATGGCTAGGCTTTTGCAATCATGTCTTTGACTTCAGCAAAAATAGTAGCATGCATATTGGCAATATCATCAATAGCTTTAACTTTATTTGACAATTATGTAACAGGTGTAGGCAATCTATATCCATAAATGATTTCAAAAGGTGCTTTCTGTGTAGCTGTATGTGGGGTATTATTGTATGCAAACTGAAGTAGATGCAAGTGTGTATCCCATGTTTGTGGTTTTGAAATTGTGTATACACATAAAAGATCCAAAATTATACTGTTTTGTAGCTTCTGTTTGCACATTTGTTTCAAGATGAAATGTAGATGAAAAATCAATCTTTGTACCTAAATTAGAAAACAAAGTAGTCCAAAAATTATTGCAGAATCTAGAATCACGATCAGAAATAATAAATTTTGGCAATCCATGGTTAGTGAAAACAGTTTTCAAAAACAATTGAGCAGCTTGAGATGCAGTTAATGTTTTCTTACATGGAATGAAATATGCTTGTTTGCTAAATTGATCTACAATAGTCCAAATCATATCATGATTAGCTTGAGTGTTAGGCAAATAAGTAATAAAATCCATTGAAATATGTTCCCATGGTTGTTCTGGAATTGGTAAAGGCATTAACAAACCATATTGCTTACCATGGTGTCGCTTAACTCTTTGAAAAATTAAACATTCAGATACAAAGTTAGAAACATCAGATTCCATCCGTGGCTAGTAAAAATCTTCAACCAATGTACGTAAAGCTGAAATAATAACTCTATGGCCTTGATATGGGGGACAATGAATTTTGTGTAATACAAATGATCTAAATGGAACAGTTACACATAAGGTTTTCTCATAAAACATAAATCCATCAGCACAAGACAATGAATCAAGTGGAATCCAGTTAGTTGCGATTAATTTATTCCAATAAGCTTGAAAACTAGGGTCTTGATCATAGGTATCTTTCATAGGAATAAGGGAATCAAAAGATATCACAGAAATATTATGAATAGTTGGTCTTCTACTCAAGGCATCGGCAATAACATTTTCTTTTGCAGGTTGATATTGGATAAGTGGATGAAAACTTTGAATAAAAGCAGCCCATTTAATATGACAGTCAGAGATTGCTGGCTGACTAAGGAGATTTTTGATACTTTGTTGGTCAGTTTTGATTATGAATTCAGATCCCATTAAATAGTGTTTCCATTGTCGTAAAGCTTGTTCTATTGCTAGCAATTCTTTATCATAGGTAGAATACTTAAGTTCAGGGGATTTAAGTTTGCATCTAGAGTAGGCTATGGGATGTGAATCTTGCATAAGGACATCTCCTATTCTAGATCCACTAGCGTCAATGACTACTAGGAGGAATGGTCTATTAAAGTCAGGGAGTTGCAATACATGAGCATGTGTTAAGGCATTGATCTGGGTTTTTTTACAACCCGGATTATTACCACAAAATTTTGGCCAAAGCCCCTATCAAGAGCTTACCATATCACTTTGGGTTTACTCTTCAAGCACTAGGTATGCTACATTGCTTCTCGATTATGATAACTCTAGCAAATGGGGGGAACAAGTTCTTAGAAGGCATGTCAATGTAAAGGGTCAAAGGGATGGTTATCTTAGTGAAGATGAAAATGGATTACACCTAGGAGTTGAGTGAATGCATAGATTTTTCAAAGGACTAGCCTCCAACTACACATGGGCTCCGTCTGCATCACTAAGATTTGGACTCTATCACCATCATTAGAGGACACCTCACCCTAGCACACAAGTCAATATCCACATCATGGTGTCATTTGGATCTTGCACAAAAGCTTACAAGCATGGACCCCTTTTGTCACATGCTTATACGTATTTATATACATATGGGGGACTAAAGTCAAAGCAACTTTTAGAAGCCGTTTTTTATAATCTCAATAACTCCCAAGAAAAAGCGAATTTCAAGAAAATTCCCGCGAAGCCCGATCGATTTCGACTTGGTCTACAAAGTTGCAGAAGAAACTTTTTTTCAAATTCCTCACGGATTTGGAGTTACGAAGGCGCAGACTGCTGGCTACATGCAATTTTCTTCTCTCTTTCACCACACCAACTTTCCACTCTATCCTTCTTGTAAATATATTATAATAATGTGCTGGGTAAGAGGCAACCCGTTTATCATTTCAGCCCTCATTTTTGGTGCCCCTGCTGAGGACATTCTCAACCACAATTCTCTACCTCCTTATGTGGAATGATACAACACATGATGGTGCATCCTCTACAACAAGTTCCCCAAGTGGCTCTTCCTCAACGCCTTCACCAACTATTTTTGAAGCTGGTCGAAGTCCATGACTCCAAGAATTGTCTCCTAAAGAAGCTCAAGAAAGAAAGTATGCCTATCGGATGACGGCACACATGCGGGTAAAAGGTGTTCACTTTAGAATTTCCATTATCTCACAAGGGAAAAAAATATGTTGCCATCAATTGCTAGGTTCTCATAATTGTGGTGAGTGTTTTGCAAACAAAGTGAAATCCCTTTCGAGAGGTCCTCATCTCCAAATCATCAAACCCCTCTCTCTCTCTAGCCTAATCCACATCAAAGGAGGACAACCATGCATGAACGGTGTGGAGTTTTGTAGAAGTGCAAAGTATGGAGACTACCTTCAACTGTTGTTAGCTCGAAGGTTGGGTGTGGTTGAAAAGGTGGCCATCACACCTTATGAAATATATGTCACCGAGGATGGACACAACAAGGTAAGAACAATCATTGGTGAGCAAATCCCCCGTATAGCAAAGTTGGTGGGTTCCAAAAAGAAACACTCTGGAAAAATCCTTCATAATTCAAGAAAGTGCATTCCCTCTACTCCCTTAAGTAGTCTCCACTCATGAATAACAATAATGGCCCGAATTTCTACACCTTCCACTCTGTACAAAACATCCGAGTTAATGTATGCATCAGTAGGAAGATTTTCTTCCAGCAGCGTCTTGTCATGTACTTTGGGGCTGAAAGATTAAGGGAGATTCTTGTATCACCAAAACCTATAATCTTCCCAATGCTAGACTACAATGCATCCTTCAATGTACATGTATTTATCCTATTATAATAGTTTCTTATGAATCAGAACGAGTTGTATGGACCTATCCATCCACTTGCTATGCAAACTGTGCATATTGTAGCTAGCACAAAGCTTAGATTCCAAGGCATTATTAGAAGCATATTGGGGCCTAGACGTCTTGCTGAAATCAATGCATCTGTGAACCCATTCATCCTTCCCCTTATAAAATACAACTTAAGTCTAGACGTTTTCATCTTCGTACTCTACTAAGGCAACATGGCATTTCCAAGTTTTTTTGGGCACAAAGGGGAGAAAGCTCTAGACTTTTTGGATGACTTGGAAATGGCCTTCCTAGTCACAGGCCGGGATGATGAAGCAACCAAAGTACGGGCCTTCTCTTTAGTTCTAAAGGGTGATGCTCAAGTGTGGTATCAAGCTCTCTCGGAGGCTACAAGGGGTAATTGGGAGGATCTCAAGACCGCATTCATGCACAAGTACCAAGATACAGAGCCACCTAAAGATATTTGGAGACAGCTCTTAGATCTTCGCCAAACCATAGCAGGGGAGTACCAAGCATATGAAGGCATGTTTATAAAATTGTGGGATAAATGGACAGCATCTTTAGCCGAGGGAGAAAGAGTACCTGATTTCCTTAAGAAAGATTGTTTTCTAGCCGGACTCCATCCTCTACTAAGGGAGAAGGTCAAAGGAAAGTTTCCCACATCCTATGAAGAATCAGTCACTTATGCGAGGGAGAAAGATAGAAAATTGAAGTATCAAGCCCAGTTGAAGGGGGGAGTTGAGCCCATGCAGGTTTTACCAACCATGCCAAGGCCTAGAGAAATAGCAGAGGCCCCACCTGAACCGGAGATACCACACCAAGAGCTCCTACAACGCATTACTAATCAACTTGAAAGCCTTTCGTTAAATTTGGTGCAAGGAGTACGACCCCCTCCCCTCATAAATGAAGGCAATCGAGGTCCAAGGAGACAAGAAATAGAGTATGTTTGCTATAATTGTGGGGAGACTGGCCATGGTATGTACTTTTGCCCTCATCCCAGGTGTTTTCCAGGAAATGGGTTCCAACCAAGAAGGAGGGGACAAAAAGTGACACCACCTAGGGAAAGGTTTGTTCCACCGAATCCAAGGCCTCCACCACCGGTTCAAGTTCTCCAGCATCCTCGACCACTTGCAGAGGTGCCGCCCTTGCCTATCCAACCGCCAGAGAATCATGATGTTAGGATAATTAGTTTAGATGAGAGTGATGTCAAAGGGAAGGCCAAAGTAGTAGAGGTTGAAGCAATGCCGGTGAAGAAAGCCCGTAGAATTGAGAGAATGGAGCCTACACCACCAAAGGAGGTTGAAAATATGGACGAGGAGGCAGAGTCATCAATGGCTGCAAAGACATGCAACAGTAAAAAGAGGAGGGCTCGCTTACGCCGACACATTGAGCCAGATGATTTTTCCCTGGGTAAAGGTACTAAAGCTTATGATTTGCTTGCTGATGTGAAGAATCAAGGGCCAAAAATTTCATGGCCACAATTACTACATCTATCTCCAACAGTGCGACGACAATGGTCCAAGATGGTAAGCATTAGATCCATGAAGAATAGACATGTGAATGCAATCCAGGCTAGAAAGATAAAAGATATTGTGCCTCTAGTGGAAGCCGAAATCAATGGACAGAGAGTGTCAAAGACATATGTGGATGGAGGTGCAGAGATTTGTGTCATGATGGAAAAGTTGATGTATCGTTTGGGATTAGAGGTAAATGAAACTACTAAATTTGGGGCCAAAATGGCTAACAATGTAGTAGTAAATTGTTTGGGAGTTATAAACAAAGTCAAGGTAAAGGTGTGTGGAGTGCAATTGGAGCTTGACATGTATGTGATGCCAGTGAAGGGGGACGGCTATCCGCTCATTCTTGGGCGACCATGGCTAATGGGAATGAAAGCCAGACAAGATTGGGAGACAGGGGCTTTAGAGCTAAGGCCACAAAAGCGGCTGCATAAAAAATGGAAGAGCGCTATCTACAACATGAAGGAGGGCCGACAGGAGGATCTTGTGTTAGAAACCACTGCTGATGAATGGAGTTCCAGCGAGGGTTGGTCATCTATGACAGAGGGAGAGTCTTCTAATGAGGAGGAAGAAAGCTCTCTAGAAGTGATGGGGATTACATTAAAAGGGCCTTCTAGTAGTGAAATTCCACAGTAGCTTCCAAAGGTCGAGAAGGAGGGGTTAGAAAAAATGTTGGCTAAGGATCTATCAGTTGAGGAGAAGGCAGCCGACATGGAAGTGGTGATAAAACACTCTGCACTTTTTATTTCTGATTATGAACACATCACAGGTATGACAACAGTACAACATCACATTAATCTAAAAGAGGGAGCACGGCCAGTGGTGCAGCGACTACGACGATTGGGAGTAGTTCAACAAAACGCTCTACTCACTGAGGTGCAACGACTTTTAAAGGCAGGCTTTATCTATCCAATAGGGGATTCAGAGTGGGTTTCACCTGTGGTGGTGATACCCAAGAAGAATGGAAAATGGAGGATTTGTGTGGATTACAAGGCGCTAAATGCTACAACTAAGAGAGATCACTTTCCTCTTCCCTTTCAGGATGAAATACTTAACGAGGTGGCCGGGCATGAGAGATACACTGTTTGTGATGGGTATTTAGGTTATTTCTAGATTCGAATAGCTGAGGAGGATCAACAAAAGACCACCTTCATTACACCTTGGGGTTGTTTTGCTTACAAAGTAATGCCATTTGGATTAACAAATGCCCCAGCTACCTTCCAGCGATTCATGAATTATGTCTTCCAGCCATATTTTGGGAAATCCATCAGGGTCTTTATTGATGATTTTTGTATTTATAGTTCTAAGGCTCTACATCTAGGGAAGGTGGATGAAGCTTTCAACCGACTCGCACAAATGGGGGGGCAGTTAAACCGTGAGAAGTGTCGCATTGGCGAAAGTAGTGTAACTTTGTTAGGGCATGTCGTAAGTGAGAGGGGCATTGAAGCAGATCCAAACAAAGTTAAGGCCCTATTGGCGGTGCCATCACCATCTTTTGTGAAGCAACTAACCTCTTTCATTCAGAAGGTGCGATATATGGGGCGGTTCATTCATCTCCTCTCCCAATTAATATTTCCACTGCAATAGTTAACCCACTCTGAGGAGCTCCTGTGGAGTGATGAAAGCGAAAGGTGCTTTCACGAGGTGAAGAAGGCTCTTAGCACCCTTCCTATAATTTTACAGCCTTGTTGGGATCAGGAGTTTTTTGTCAACCCGAGTTTTGGGGAAGATTCTCTAGGGGCAGCACTAATACAAAAGGATGCTAAAACTGGACTAATGAGACCGGTTTACTTTTCTAGTAGAGTAATGACAGTATCAGAATGAGGGTACAAGATGGTCGAGGTGATGGTTTTGTCTCTAATGTTTGCTATAAGAAAGTTTCGTCCTTATCTTCTCCCTAGGCCATTCACAGTGATCACGACAGAAGAGCATTTTCCCTATGCCTTACAGCACATGGATGTTTCAGCTAGAATCGCTAAGTGGGTGATACAACTCCAAGAGTTTGACTACACCTTCAAGGTGGAGGATTCTAATCGAGCTTGCCTAGCTGATTTGTTGACCCATAGATGCCATCAAAAGAAGGAAAAGGAGAAGGGAAAGGTAAAAGAGGAGACACCTCCTCTTGAGGAGCCGCCACGGGTGGAGAATGCCCATGCCCTCTACTTTGATGGAGCCTACAAGCGTATTAAAGACAGAGCGGCAGCAGGAATAGTGGTGTTCAGTCTCGAAGGTGACAAAATTTATGGAGAAGGTATCAGCTTGGAGGATGTCCATTCTAACAATGAGGCAGAATATCAAGCCTTGCTTTTAGGTTTGAGGTGGTGTCTTTCACATGGTGTCACTCGACTTAATGTTTTTGGGGATTCTATGCTAATTGTTAAGCAAATGAAAGGAATCTGGGCTTGTAAAAATGATAACTTAGCAGTGAAAATGAGGGAAGCTAAAACTCTCATGAGAAAGCTACAGAAAGCCCAAATCTATTTTGTGCCAAGGCGCACAAATGGCGATGCAGATGCTCTAGCAGCTGAAAAATTGAAAGAGGTAATGGTGGGCATCATTGCAGTAAAGCTTCCCTTGTTTCAGGGTAAGTTTCAACTACAAGATGTGCTTTATTTTCTTGAGCATGGTGAGGCACCTACACATATGAGTAAAAGTGAGAAAAGGTGGCTAGCTACTAAGGCCACTAAATACCGCTTGATAAATGATGTGTTGTATTGCAAAGGAAAGGATGCAGTGCTTAGAAGGGTGCCAACAGCAAAGGAGATTATAGATTGATTAAGAGCTGCCATGAAGGGGTTTGTGGCGGACATTTTGCTCAAGAAATAACCAGCAGGAAGATTCTCCAAGCCGGTTTTGTATGGCCTACTCTACATCGAGATGTGCAACATTGGTGCCGCACTTGTGACGATTGCCAAAAGGCCGGACCAAGGAAGCTAGTGCATGAGGAACAAAATCCCATAAATACATATGGTCCATTTGAGAAATGGGGGATTGATGCAATAGGGCCACTCCCACGAACTCAATCTGGCAAGGAATACATCATAATGGGTGTAGACTACATGACGAGGTGGGCAGAGGCTTCAGCAACTAGTAGGATCACAGCCCAAGAAGTGGGAAAATTTGTGTTTGAACATATTTGTTGTAGGTTTGGCACACCTTTGGAAATTATCTCTGATCGGGGTCCTGGTTTTAGGGCGAACCTAGTAGGGGAGCTAATGGAAAGGCTAAAAATCAAGCACATGCATTCTACTCCCTACTATCCACAGTGTAATGGTTTGGTCAAAAAAGTGAATGGGCTGATTTGTAAGATAATTACCAAGCAGGTACACATGCACCCCAAGCACTGGGATAAAAAATTGAATGCAGCTCTTTGGGCCTACATGACTTCATTTAGAACCTCACTTGGCTATACTCCATTTCACCTCGTCTATGGCCAAGAGGCTTTGCTTCCTATAGAGGTGGAACTAGCCAGTTTGCGTGTTTTAGTAGCGAGTCAAGAGAAGAATCAAGATAAGAAGTTAGAGGAAAGGATCTTGGATCTAGAGAGGCTGGAGTTAGATAGAGAAGCAGCAGTCCAACACTATTCCATGCAGGCTGAAGAGAGGAGGAAGACCTTTAATAAGAAGTTGGCTAGCAAACACATAAGGGAAGGATCACTTGTGCTACGTTATGATAATCGCTTTGATAACAGAAAGGATGCTAAACTTATGTTCAAGTGGGAAGGGCCATTCATGGTCATAAGGAGATATTCAAATGGTAGCTATAAGCTCAGTGACATGGATGGGAAGGTTCACAAGACAAGGGTAAATGGATGGCGATTGAAGCCTTATTTTCAAAGAAATATGAACACTTTGGAGCAGTCATTCAATGAAGAGCCACCAATGAGGGGGTGCAGTCCTCCTTGCTCTATTGGACCATCATTATCAAGCTAGAGGCATGAATACCTCTAGCCTAAGGGGAGGGCTAATGATCCGGGTTTTTTACAACCCGGATTATTACCACAAAATTTTGGCCAAAGCCCCTATCAAGAGCTTACCATATCACTTTGGGTTTACTCTTCAAGCACTAGGTATGCTACATTGCTTCTCGATTACGATAACTCTAGCAAATGGGGGGAACAAGTTCTTAGAAGGCATGTCAATGTAAACGGTCAAAGGGATGGTTATCTTAGTGAAGATGAAAATGGATTACACCTAGGAGTTGAGTGAATGCATAGATTTTTCAAAGGACTAGCCTCCAACTACACATGGGCTCCGTCTGCATCACTAAGATTTGGACTCTATCACCATCATTAGAGGACACCTCACCCTAGCACACAAGTCAATATCCACATCATGGTGTCATTTGGATCTTGCACAAAAGCTTACAAGCATGGACCCCTTTTGTCACATGCTTATATGTATTTATATACATATGGGGCACTAAAGTCAAAGCAACTTTTAGAAGCCGTTTTTTATAATCTCAATAACTCCCAAGAAAAAGCGAATTTCAAGAAAATTCCCACGTAGCCCGATCTACAAAGTTGCAGAAGAAACTTTTTTTAAATTCCTCACGGATTTGGAGTTACGAAGGCGCAGACTGCTGGCTACATGCAATTTTCTTCTCTCTTTCACCACACCAACTTTCCACTCTATCCTTCTTGTAAATATATTATAATAATGTGCTTTGGGTACCCACCTCTTATAATCTAGCTCCATTTCTCTATGTTGTCTACCACCACCCTTGGCTTCTTGCATGATGACCAAGGTGGGGACTTGTCCCATTCACTATGCTCCATATTTTCAAAGATGCCATACATCATCTAGGATTATGTTAATCAAGAAGATTAGCTTAATCTAATCCCTCATGGAGGCTATATAAAGAGCCCATGGAGAATGAAGAGGAGAGGAAGGACAATGACAAGTCCATGAGAGCACTCTAGAATATCCTCATCTCTTTGAGGTAAGCTATGAGTGAGTTCTTTTATTATGTAGCATAATGGCAAGCTTCCTCTACCTCTTCTCCTATTATCTCCATCTCTTCTCATCTTCTCATTCCATGTAGCATAATCGCAAGCTTCTTCTACCTCTTCTCCTCTTGTCTCCCTCTCCTCTCATCTCTCTCTCTTATATTCCAATATGGTGTCTAGCACATATATTCTCTCTTGTAAATTTGTGTCTTGGTTCTCTTGATTCTCTTTGAGAAAAGGGATGTCCTAGCCCATCCTCCCTTTGGCTAGGTGGTGCCCCTCTTTAGTTCTCTTAGTGAGGATTGGAGGTTGGATGGGTAAGAGGCAACCCGTTCATCATTTCAGCCCTCAGCATGTTTCAGTAAATCAAAAGACTTTTGCCGATTTTCAGACCAATGATACACAATACCTTTCTTTAATAATTTTGTCAAAGGTAATGCAAGCAATGAAAAATTTCTCACAATTTTCTGTAAAAGCTAGCAAGACCTAAGAAGGAACGTAGTTCATGCACATTTTTAGGTATTGGCCAATTCAAAATTGCTTCTATCTTTTTAGGATCAACTTTAATACTTTCAGATGAAACAATATGTCCTAATTATTCAATTTGTGTTTGGAAAATTTCACTATTTTCAGGATTAGCATATAATTGATTCTCTTTCAATAATTTGAAAACCAAGGATAAATGTTCATAATGCTTATTTTCATTTTTACTGAAAATCAATATGTCATCAAAGAAAACAATGGCACAATGCTGATGCTTCAAAAATATGCGGTTCATCATATAACTGAATGTGGCTGGTGCATTAGTTAAACCAAAAGGCATAACAAGGAATTCATAATGTCCAAATTGAGTCCTAAATGCAGTTTTGAAAATATCAGATGTGTCCAATCATACTTGATGGTATCCAGATTTAAGATCTATTTTACTAAATATTTTAGCCCCTTGTAGTTTATCCATGAGGTCGTCTACCCTAGGGATCGGATATCTGTTCTTGACAGTGATCTTATTTAGGGCACAATAATCAATGCACATCCTATAGGTGTTATTTTTCTTCTTGACTAACATGATAGGTGGACCAAAAGGAGAACTACTGGGCCTAATGAGTCCTCGGGTTAACAATTCTTCAACTTGGTTTTGAATTTCTTTCTGTTCAATTTGGTTATGTCGATAAGGTGCTTTACATGGTGGTTGAGAACGTAGAATTAAGTCTATTTTATGATCTTCAGGACGTGTAGGTGGTAAGCTAGGTGGTAAGTCAGCAGTAAAACAATCTTTAAATTGTGAAAGAAATTGTGCGTGCCTAGGATGCATATGATTTTCCTTAACTTCAATTTCATTCACCCATATTAAGTAGGATTTGCTACCTTTTCTTAATGCATGTTTAGCCTGTGTATAACTAAGCAATGGAAAAGTATCAAGGGTGTGCATATCATGCAATATGATTTGTTTTCCATTAGAATGAATCTTCATTGAATGTGTGGAATAATCTATATCGGGATTATATTAATGACGCCAAGGGATTCCTAAGATAATGTCACCAGATTGCAAAGGCATAACTAAGAAATACTGCACTCGACATAATTATCAATTTTAATTTCTAAGTCATGCACTTCTTGTGTTCCATTGTATCTAGTGCCTAAAAATGTAGTCTTGATGCGATAATGAGTCAAAGCAGTATGTAAATTCAATTCTTTGACCAATTTTGCAGAAATAAAATCGTGTGTGCTCCTGTCATCATGTAAAACAATCTTTTCTCTATTGCAAAATACATTTTATCATTAATAAAGAATGGGGATTTGACATACTTGGTAAAGTATCTGAAGTAGTATGGATATCATCATCGTCTTATTTGAAATCTGGCATCTCTTCATGGTCTTCATCTTTAGTCACTCCCAAGTTGATGTGAACAGTTGGCTTTTTGGATTGACAATTCACCATTAGATGTCCAGGTTGATGGCACTTATAGCACACTATGGATTTAGCTTTGGAAACATTATTGGTAATAGCGGGGAGTTTAGGAATGTTGGGATTTGGCTGGAGAGATGGCTTTGGATTTGGATTTGTGTTTGATGGTAAAATAGGGGGTCGTGTCCAAGATTTACAGAATGAAGATGGAACAAAGCGGTTTTGATTGAATCTTCGAAAGTTAAAATTGAATTGCTTTGTATCGAAGTTACAGTTATTTGAGAATTGTTGTGGTCGCTTCTCTCATCCTTGAATTTTGTCTTCAACATCATGGGCCAAGAAAATCGCATCCTCGAGAGTTGTTGGCTTGAACATGTTCACTTTCGCATGGAAGTGACCAAGCAAACCAGACATAAACTTGCACTTATGGGTCGCCTTAGGTACATCTACGAGCATTCGAAGTTGCATTAAGGCATTTCAGAAACACTCGAAATATTGTGAAATAGGCTTGCAATCTCTTTGGTGCAGAAGATTCCATTGTTTGATTGGTTTTTCGTGGAATTGAGGTGGAAGAAAATTCTACAAAAATTTCTTTTGAAAAGTCTTCCAAGTAGTAGGAAAATCAATGCTTTTGCAGACAACAGTCCATCATAGCGATGCTCTGTCCACTAAGTGATTAGTGACACACTTGAGTTTGTCTTTTTCAGCATATTTCATGGAAATAATCATCAAACTATCTGATAAAAGTGAAAACAAATTTTCCATCGCGTAACCCATTGAAAGCACGGAATTTAAAATTTCTTTTACTTATCTTGGCTTCTTTGTGGATAGATTGTGCTTCAAGTGTTGCATCGATCGTGCGTCGTGTAACATCTTCAGGTTGTGGTCCATCTTGATTGGTAGTAGATCATTGAAGAGTGGCCAATTGAGCTTGCAAAGTTTGACATGCTCTTTATTCCTCTTGAAGCTACAACATAATTAGGTTCAATTTTTGCTTGATTGTTGGTTTTGGTAAATCACCTTCAGCCATAAAACCTTTCATATTTTGATCAGTCATCCTGCAAAATTTCAAACGACCTTACACACTCGAAATCAGAGCATAGCTCAAAGTTGGGTTTACAAGGCTTGCTCTCTTTAAAAAAAAAGGGCTTTTTGCGATCTTTCTTCTTTGCGGATAAGGAAGTTGTTGAAATCCTTCTTCGATGAATACTTTGCCCGTAACAATCTACTTGCTGGAAATTATCTCTGTCACAGCACGTGTGTGAATAGAGGCTTGCAGGGAGGTTGAAAATGAGTTCGGGTTTGATTTGTTGAGGAACTCCGTGTGAATAATCGCTAGAGAGAAAATTTGACTTTAAAGATTTAGGAAGCTTAAAGTTTTAAGCTTTATTAAAAAGCTTGATAATTGGAATGTTTATGATCAGGATGACAAGACGACATCGACGGATTTGACGCCGTCAAAAAGGTACTGAAGCCGCCCCCGCTGAACTTTTTTAAAGAACAAGCTTTGTTATAAAGCTTGTTAAGCTTTTAAGTTTGAATTTTACCAATCTTTCTTCTCTGCTATAAGAATAAAAACGTGTTGATGAAGAAGTTTCCTGGGTGGTCCTCCACCACCCTAGCAGACACTGGTCCTTCGCGATTCAATAGTACACTAGGGGGTTCTTCACTGCCAGGAACACGCTGGTATTGATGCGTCGCGAGACTGACTGTAGAGCCCGTTCGTTTCAAAAGCTTCGTCTTCGCGAGAGATGGTAAGCAATTGGAAGCCCTTAATCTCAGCTTTGCTCTAATATCATTGATGCGCAAAATCGGATGCTGTATGCGTATGTACCGAGCGTCGGAAGGTCCCCAAGAATAAAAAACTCTACTTTAAGCTCAAAAATTCAAGAAAATAGACTTACATGACATGAGGCAAAAATACCAATTGGATACAATCTCCTCCCATGCCAAAGGGGGGCAAAATATGAGCACATCTGGCTAGAATTCTGCCAAATCACTCCTTCTTCATCTCGCACTTCGGAGTGCTGTTCATTGCCTGAAAACAACGATCGTGCGTCGCGCGATTTTGCCAATCTCTCTTTTTTACATAAAATCCTCTCAATTTAGTTGAAAGCTACGTGCTTTTTTTTATGTGTTATCATAATCTAGAAGTTGTCTATAGTTTTATAGATTTTTACAAGAGATAATATCTAGAATATCAAAAATTGGCTAAAACTTATCCAAAAATCTAATATTTTTGAACCATGGACACTAACACTAATGTCTAGAATGGCATTGACTCTCTAAATCAATAAGAAAGCCACACTCTAGATTTTTTTACACAGTGTGCGCATAGCAGCATGACAGCGTGCAAGTAGAGAGAGAGAGAGAGAGAGAGAGAGAGAGAGAGAGGTGTATGTGTGAGGAAAATTTTAAATCTCGATAAAGGTGGAGAAGTGAGCTACCCATTCTTGCAAGTTGTGATGGTGACCCTAAGGGTATTGAGCATGAAAAACCAAGATAGTGTGCAACATGAAAATTAGGTGCTCCTCTGCACTTCTCCAATCTTTGGAAGAATCTTAACAAAGATTCATCAATCAGCCACCCAATGATGAGCTCCAATAACACCATCCCAAGCTGACAACATCGAGTTTAAAGATCCCTTGCAATGGTGGGACAATCTAATAGCAAGGTTAGTTTGCTCCACTATATTTTATTATGATTCATGATGTATTCCACTTATGCAAAACATGAAATCTTGTGAGCTCTTATAGAGACATGGCTTTTTATTTTGCCCCACTTAGTGCAAGGTCTTCAGTTTTCAAGCACAAAGTGACAATAGATGCCTTATGGTTGGATTTCTGGTACAATCCAACCTAGGTTTTTGAAGAGGCCAAAAAAATTGAATCAATGTCCATACTTAAATTGAGCAAAGGGGAGCCTCAAGAGGAGAAGGAATTGTCTTCTCACTAATCTCAACTCTACTGTCTAAGGTTCTAATTGTGGATAGGTTTTAACCCCATAAGCAAGTTGGTAATTATCATTCTTAATACCTCGATACATGGGATTTTGTATGGCGAGGGAGTCTCATTATTGGATTGGATAAATTCACATGAGTTATGTGTTAGACTCTTCGAGGTTCACAACATGTTATTGCTTTACCTAGAATTCAAGTGCCATTTCTTGGAGTAGGGACTGCGATGCCAATATTCCTCTTTCTTCCATAAGGATATGTAGATGCATATGTAGCCACCCAACATGCTATCATGCTATTTGGTAGTGGTAGATGTTGGTTAAGAGTGGATTTCCATGGTTCATATCCTATTGTTTGTTGTGGTGACAATTAGATTTGCTTGAGCATAGCCATGAATCTAGCATTTCATGCTTATGTGAATCACATTAGTGTCATTGCTCTCACAAGCTAGTCCACCAGGCTTGCAGATTACTTGTTTCAAGAGTTTTGAGAAATATGGTTATGGCTATCTCTCAGTAGCCATTGCACCTCTTCAAACGAGTGTAGCAAACTCACTGATTTACCTTCTTGTTGTCTATTTGATGAATGCTCATCAATGGCTCCAAAATCCTTGCAATGCACTGCAAATGAGCTCCATGTCCTTTACCTGGATTGCCACACAAGCTCCACAAGGAAGAAGACATGGGAGAAGAAGAAGAAGAGGAAATGAGAGCTTCTTCAATAGGTCCCTCACTCTACCTCACATTCTCCCTCTCCCTCTCCCTCTCCCTCTCCGTCTCCCTCTCCCTCTCCCTCTCCCTCTCCCCCTCCCCCCTTCTCTCTCTCTCAATCTCTCCCTCTCTCACATAAGCATGAAGCGAGCAAGAAGTAAAAAGAGGGCTCAAAAGATTGCAAACCACAAGAATGAGCTTATCCATTCACTTTTCAATTTTTATATATAGTGTCAAATTTTGGGCACTCTCCTTTTGTATTTGTCTAGACCAACCTTCTCTCACTATCATATGCCATTTACATTCTTTTAGTAGTTTTTTGTCCAGTTTGGCAAAGGGTAATTGATACAACTTGCACGGGAGTGAGCTCGAAGCTCTTATACAAACATAATTTCAAGTGATTTTTTAATTTGAAAAACTACAAGTATTCTTATTTCTCCTTTTTCTATTTTTCTTGCATCTCTTTTAAATTTCTAATTTTTTTCTTTGGCCTTCTGCACCTTCCTTGGTTGCACCTTCGTAGATGGGGTTAATATTACCCCTTTCCTAGAGTTTTGCTAGTCCCATGGCACTGTGAGGTTTGATGGGATCCATGTATTGTTGGTGTTGGTTTGGAGGTGTAGAGAGTAACCAATAGTATCCTTGTGCTTTAGGCTAGTGCATGGTGAGAATGAAATTAGCTTCAGATTAGTCTTCCAGGATAGGCTCGTTGTTGAGATAGAAGGGGAAAGGGTGGGGTCAAGATGATGTGGGCCACTGATCTTGCTGGTTTCATTGAGCTACTCTTTAAATTGTGTTCTCACCATAGAAGGGTGTGTGCACTACCTAGGGGGTGTCTATCTTACTATGCTAAGACTTTTGTGCTGTTGTGAGTATAATTGGGAGATGAGTCGTGAACCCCAAGCAGGCTTGGAGTGCTATCTCACACTTGAGGACCTAGTTAGTGTTAGGGGGGAAGTGTGGTGCAAAACTTAGGGAGACACATTTGCTGACGTTCTTGGGATGTCCTACTCTTGAGGTGCCTCGAGTCAAGTGAAGTGGGAAAGGGCTAGGGGTTATGGTCCCCTAGGTGCTATGACCGTGTGTGGTCCTCAACATTTTCTTTTCTCTTTTTAAATATTTTTTATTTCTTTTTTCTTTCTCTCTTTCTCTCTTTCTCTTTGTGTGTGTGCATGTACGCGTGTGTGTATGTGCGAAAAGCATTGTGTACAAGTAAATGAGGAAGACTTCATTGAGGCTCTTTCTGATCCTTGGGTGGTGGTTGAGATAGTAGCCACAATGATCTTTTTAGGCATGCTTTGCTCATCATATAGATCTTTAGTACAGATCTTGTTCCCAAGGGTGTCATTGGGAGAAAAGGGTGGCTCATTTAGTGAACTAGCTGATGTTCATGTCTTCTAGTAGCTCAAAACAGTATGCCAGTAGTAGTGTAGTACAAAGGAGTAATCTCACCATGGTGCACATGCCTATTCTTGGATTCACACAATCCTTTGTTAAAATCACAATTGCCATTACAAGGGTCTGATGCAACCTTCTCGATAATAGATGGAGATGCCCTTGCACCCATGATTTAGGCCATGATTATCTGTGGTTGTTGTGCATGGTTCCCATAGAGGAGTTTTCCCTATAGTAGGTGGGTGTTGTATAGGGTGCACTCTAGTGTTTATGTGTGTATCAATGAAAGAATAAGGAAATTGTGATGAGGGTCTCATGATCCTTTGTGTAAATTCTTGAGTTTCTATTATATTATGAGCTTTGGTTTTTGGGGTTTTAAAATTACCATTTGAATGCACGTATATAGAGGGTTAACCCAAGGTGGTAACCCAAGGTGGACTCCTCGGGGTCTTTGATCACTGCTCGCTTAAGACATGGTTAATCACTGTTAGATATCATCAATGCCCCACCCTCATTAGGTGCCACCAATGATCCATGGTGCTCAAAGTTGTAAGGCCCCCATTATGAGGAGAAGCCAAATGTGAGCCCGGACATTGCTTGAGTCTTGACTTGTATATCAGATGAGGTCTATGTGACCGGATGGCAAAAAGGTGACCGTTGTGGGTATAATCTTTGGGTTAGATGGAGTGGTTAAGCTGGTAGCAACTCGAGGCACATTGCATCGAGTTGCAGTAAAGGGAATATTCCCTGGAATATTCCTTGGCCGACTAGTGGAGGCTCATATGGTAGGTCGGTCAGGCCGACCTAACGGCCTTCGTGGGCTATAAAAGCTAAACCCCTTCACAGCCATCTATCATTCATCTTTCACCCAGTCAGAGTTGTTGTTCCAGCTAGCCTTAAGCTCTTCACCTATCTTCTGTCTAGATCGCCATCTAAGCTTCACACAGTGGAAGTGCACGGGTGGATAGAGCCATCTTTGTATCAATTTTTTGGAGCTAAAGAATTTACTGATTCTCCTCTTCTTTGTTGTGTACTCTCTATCTCTTTCTCAGATTCTGTTCGTTGCACTGTGTAATTTTTTACATGGTATCAGAGCCCAGGGGGCTCTAGAGATCGGAGAGTGTGCAAGAGGCAAATGCTTCAACAGCAAAGAGAAACTATGTCGACTTTCGAAAGCGGTTTTGGCGCATCAGGAAGCGGTACAGGAGGTGGTGCTGTTGTACCGGCTATTCAAATACTGAGGATTCATCCACGAACCTTCAGCGAAGGAAAGTTAGATGGTACAAACTACACCTTGTGGAAGTTCAAAATTACAACTATCCTTAATTCTTATGAGCTTTTGGAGACTGTGCTGGGGACTGACGCAGAACCACAGTCTATCCTCGACCCATCAAATTCTAGTGTGATGATTCCTCCGAATGCAAATCTTCTATGAGCTTGGAAACGAAGGAATGTAGATGCATTGTGTGCCTTAGTTACAAGCTGTTCTAACAGTGTTCTGACTTTGATTCAGCATACAGCCAAAGCGTTAGAGGCTTGGAATGTACTAAGGAGTCAGTATGAAACACGAAACCAAACAAGGATTCAAAACTTGGAGAATCAACTAGCAATGGAGAAGTTTGCTGAAGGAGAGATAGTTGAAGCATTCATCACTCGGATTACGAATCTGCGTGACCAGATGGCTGGCGCTAGGATACAAAAGACTAGCGAAGAGCTAGCTCGGAGGTGTCTTCGGATTTGTCCACAAAAGTTTGATGGACTAGTAACTGCCCTTAATACTCAGGTAAGACCTCAAGCTTTGACTTTTGAGGAGTTTTGTGTATTATTGATGGAGGAGGAGTTGAGGCTGAAAGCCCGAGAAGGAAGCAACAATGGAGATGCTGCATTCTCTGCCAATGCAAAAGGCAAAGGCGGTTCCTCCACCAAAAATGATGGTGACAAAAAGAAGAAGGGTGGCAAGAAGAAGTTTCAAGGAGAATGCTTCTACTGCAAGAAGAAAGGACATGCAATTGCAGATTGTCATGTCAAGAAGGCAGATGAAAAGAATGGTACCCTTAAAAGTAAAGGGAAAGAGATAGCCAATACAGCTAAAGCAGAGTTGAAATTATTCATGGTGACCATTGAGGAAGTGTGCTCCTCGGTGCAAGAAGAATCTACCATTGACTCATGGGTGTTGGATAGTGGGGCCTCCCGTCACATGACCAACAAGAAAGGTCTATACAGTTCTATGCAGCCTCTACAAGAATCCATCACTGTGACGGTTGGAAATGATGCTAAATGCCCTCCTGCGGGCACAGGTACTATTTCTTTTGTTGCTGTAAATGGTGAAGTAAAAAAGTTTTCAAATGTGTTGTATGTTCCCGAAATCAGGAGAAATCTATTATCAGTTGCTGCCATAACTGATCTTGGTCATGAAGTGAGGTTCAAGAAGATAGGTGTAGAAATTCTTGATAGTGCTGGCACAATTGTTGGCAAAGGAGAAAGAAGGAACAACATGTATTAGCTAAGTGCTCTTATAGCCACCGCTGGAGTGGGTACAAGTAAGCTTTGGCATGAAAGGTTTGGACACATCGAATTTGTAGTGTTGAAGGAGATGCAAAAGCAAGGTATGGTTGCTCACCTACCTACAATAACTGAATTGAAGGAACCATGTGAAGCTTGTATGATGGGCAAGCAACAGAGAAAGGAGCACAGGCTCCTCTAGAGTTGGTGCATGCTGACTTGTGTGGTAAGATGCCTACACATGCCTTGGGGGGATCTTCTTATTTTATGTTGATTGTCTATGACTACAGTAGGAAGATGTGGGTGTACTTCCTTCGTAATAAGGCTCAAGATTTTGGTAAGTTTAAAGAATGGCTAAAACTTGTTGAGAATGAAACAGGAAAAGTGTGAAGAAATTTAGAACAGATGGTGGTGGTGAGTTCAACTCAAAGGATTTTGAAGACTTTTGCAAGAGGAAAGGGATCAAGCGTCAATTGACGACGCCTCACACACCTCAGCAGAACGGTGTTGTGGAACGCAGGAATTGCACCATTGTGGAGATGGCAAGATGCATGCTAAAGGGCAAGGGATTGCCTACTAACCATTTTTGGGCTGAAGTTGTTAATATTGCAGTCTACATTCTAAATCGGAGCTACACAAAGGTTCTCAAGGGAAAAACACCTCATGAGGCTTACACTGGTAAGAAACCATCTGCCTCACATTTCAGAATTTTTGGATGTGAATGTTATGCACATGTTCCAGATGAGAAGAGAAACAAGTTAAAACCAAAAAGAAGAAAATGTGTCTTCTTGGGTTATAGTGATGAGCAGAAGGCTTACAAATTATATGACCAAGAGGCAAAGAAGATCATCGCAAGCCGTGATGTGGTGTTCAAGGAGGAGCCGTATACACTGGAGGAGGAGAAGGCAAGTTCTTCCACTTTATCATCAAGCGAAGAAGTAGTCCACTATGAACCTGTCCCGAGAGCTATCCCTATCCTTAAGGAGGAGGAAGCATCATCTTCAGATGATGAGGAAAAAGTTCACCAACCTGACATCACCCCACCAGAAAAGCCATTGCCGCATTGGGTGAAGCAGCTCTATGACCCCAATAATCCTATGCCTGCATCTGTTGAGGAGAAGGTAGACGGACCAAGGAGGTCTCAGAGAATAGAGGAGCAAAGGAGGGCTTCTGCTCACATAGTCAATATGGCCTTGATGGTTGAGACTATGAAAGAAGTAAAGAAGCCAACTGACTTAGAAGAAGCACTTGCAGATCCATCATGGAAGGCTGCTATGTAAGCGGAGTATGACATCATAATGAAGAATGACACTTGGGAGCTAGTGGATCGACCAGCAAAGCAAAAGGTTATTGGCACCAAATGGATCTGGAAGGTAAAGCACAAGACTGATGGTACCTTAGAAAAGTACAAAGCTAGACTGGTTGCCCAAGGATTTTCACAAGTTGAAGGGTTTGATTTTCAAGAGTCATTTTTCACAACTGCCAGAATGACCACTATTCGCACAGTACTTGCAGTGGCTGCTCACAAGAAGTGGCCAATATGCCAAATGGATGTTAAGTCAGCGTTCTTAAATGGTGACCTCAAGGAGGAGGTGTACGTGGCTCAAGCACCAGGGTTTGAGGCCCCCCATTCTGAGAGCAAAGTGTGTAAACTGAAGAAGGCATTGTATGGGTTGAAACAAGCCCCCAGAGCATGGTACCAGCGGATAGATAAGTTCTTTTTAAACCTGAACTTCAAAAGATGTGCCTCAGATGCTAAGTTGTATGTTTATAGGGACGATAAAAGGTCTGTAGTGATTGTCCTATATGTGGACGACCTCTTATTACAGGTGACTATGAAGATATGATCAACCAAACTCGAAAGGCTTTGAGTTATGAGTTTGAAATGACAGACTTGGGCTTGCTGCACTATTGTTTGGGGATTGAAGTCTGGCAAGAGCCAGGAAAGATCTTCATCTCTCAGAAGAAGTATGCATGGGAGATCTTGAAGGCATTTGGCATGACCGAGTGCAAGGAGATAGCTACACCTATGGAGGTGAATGCAAAGTTATTCGTCGAGGATACATCAGCACTAGCAGATATTGGGAGGTATAGGAGATTGTATGATCTACTTGTGTAACACCAGACCAGATATCAGTTTTACCGTTGGTGTTTTGAGTAGGTTCTCAAACAAACCTCATGAGAGTCATTGGAAGGCTGGGATGCGGGTACTCAGATACTTGAAGGAAACTCTTAACTATGGTATCACATATAGTTTCGGAACTTCTCTTGTGGGGAACTGTGATTCAGATTGGGCAGGAGACAGTGATTCCAGAAAGTAAGTTTCTGGTTATTGTTTCTCTTTGGGTTCAGGAATTTTCTCTTGGATTAGTAAGAAGCAGCCAATAGTGGCATTGTCTTCTACCAAAGCAGAGTACAAGGCAGCTTGTTTTGCTGCATGTGAAGCAGTATGGTTGAGAAGGATTCTATGGCATATGGGAGTGCAAGATGAAGAACCAACTGTGTTGAGATGTGACAATCAGAGTTGCATTGCCATTGCCAAAAATTGAGTGTTTCATGCACGTACCAAACATATAGAGATCCAGTATCACTATGTGCGTGATTTGATGGAGGATGGGATAGTGGAGCTAGTCTACTGTCCAACAGAGGAGAATGGAGCAGATATCTTCACCAAAGCACTTACGAAGGATCTACTTCAAGTTCATCTTCAGAGACTCGGCATTGGGCCGAGGAGATAGTTCACATATGGGTGGACATTGAGGGGGGGTGTTAGATATGATCAATGCCCCACCCTCATTAGGTGCCACCAATGATCCATGGTGCTCAAAGTTGTAAGGCCCCCATTATGAGGAGAAGCCAAATGTGAGCCCGGACATTGGTTGAGTCTTGACTTGTATATCAGATGAAGTCTATGTGACCGGATGGCAAAAAGGTGACCATTGTGGGTCTAATCTTTGGGTTAGACGGAGTGGTTAAGCTGGTAGCAACTCAAGGTGCATTGCATCGAGTTGCGGGCCCCCGGCCTGATGGTAAAGGGAATATTCCCTGGCCGACTAGTGGAGGCTCATATGCTAGGTCAGTCAGGCCGACCTAACGGCCTTCGCGGGCTATAAAAGCTAAACCCCTTCACAGCCATCTATCATTCATCTTTCACCCAGTCAGAGTTGTTGTTCCAGCTAGCCTTAAGCTCTTCACCTATCTTCTGTCTAGATTGCCATCTAAGCTTCACATAGTGGAAGCGCACGGGTGGATGAGCCATCTTTGTATCAGTTGTTTGGAGTTAAAGAATTTATTGATTCTCCTCTTATCTATTGTGTACTCTCTATCTCTCAGATTCTGATCGTTGTGCCATGTAATTTTTTACAATCACTACTTTCAATTCTATTTTTTTTCATGCTCCATTGCAAATCATTGAAAACTAAAAGCCTTGATTCAAGTTCATGCATACCATGTTAACTGATTAATATAAAATGCCATGACATATTGAGATAATCATCAAGGGAAAAGGTGGATGTTAGGGAAAATAGTCGGACAAAACAGAGGTGACCCTCCCTCACTATCGAAGATGCCAAAGGGTTCCAATCAACTAACCTAGCAGGAAATTTTCCCACCTCTCGGTGATTCCAAGCCATGTAGCGAGCCAGTGATTCGAAGCCCATATAGGGAGCTAGTCGTCTTGCTGTTTTATCACTCACGTATGTATAACATTGTGGAGGATTAAAGAAAGTATTATCATTTAGGTTCCATACCTATTTCTAGCCCCTGCAATGGTTTATATCTTACCCTTCAGTTCATTACATATTTAACACAAGGAAACAAGGCTTAAAGTGATAAACATAGTATTTTGAGGACCAGGTATAGGTGATACAAGGCTTTGATGCTTTCCATAGGTTATATAAAGGTTTTTTAGTATCCTACTATGTCTTCTCTAAACTAAAACAATGATCCTACAGGGTTAAACAGGGCTAAAATTGGGTTTACAGATCTCACGAAGTTTCATTCAAACAGGAACAGACCCTAGACACACTATAAGAAAATGGAAGCATAACGACTATCATTTTGGATGTAATTAGGTGGTATTGCCATAGCGATGGCCATTTTTGACATGATTAGGCGGTGTCCCTATATGCATCGCTATTAGCATCACTATTAGCATCACTATTTGTTTCACTAACACAAATAGCAATGCTAATAGCAAACTAATAGTGATGTATATAGCTACGCTAATAGTGACAACATTCTGACAAAAAAAACATCAAAACTTGAGTGTGGCATTTTACAAGTTTATAAACGAGCAACAGCAAGAGAGCAAAAGAGAGAGGAAGAGAGCTCAAAGCAAGGGAGGTTGAGAGAGAGAGAGAGAGAGAGAGAGAGAGAGAGAGAGAGAGAGAGAGAGAGAGAGAGAGAGAGAGAGAGAGAGAGAGAGAGAGAGAGAGAGAGAGAGAGAGAGAGAGAGAGAGAGAGAGAGAGAGAGATCACCATCCATGAAGCGGGAGGAGATAGATGTAAAGGAGAAGGAGAGAACCCAAGAAGAAGAAGAAGAACGACGGAAGTATGAAGGGATTTTTATTCGAGCTTTGAGGTAAGTGCATTCTCTCTTCTCTCTTTGTTTTTCTCTTTTCTTCACTTCTCTCTTTCTTTTTGCTGATGAAGAGATAGATATAGAGAACAAGGGAGAGAGAGAAAGGGAGAGAGTTCAAAGCAAGGGGGAGAGAGAGAGAGAGAGAGAGAGAGAGAGGGAGAGGGATAGAGGCTGTTGCCACTACCATTGCCACCTCCATCCATGAAGAGAGAGGAGACAACTACAAAGGGAGAAGGAGGGAACCTGTGAAGGAGGAGAAGAAGGAGAGAATTATGAAATGATTATTTTTCAATCTTTGAGGTAAGTGCATTTTTTCTTCTCTCTTCTCTTCACTTCTCTATTTCTTTTGTTTATGAATTGGTTGATACCACTTCTCCTTCCAAATCTTGGCTAAACAATAGCTAATGCTACGTATTGTGCCTGTCAAAAATATATAGAAGACCTCGCCTCTTTTGGGTACTTTTAGGATTGCGATGTCGTGATGCTACACATCTATCACTGCAAACTTGAGGGTAGATTTTTCTGCCAAGATTTTTGGACTCCTAAGTCAGCGTCATTAGGGATTTATTTTCCATTGTGTGTATCTTTTGTGTTTGCATTTACATGATGCACGAGCACATGTAGTTAGGCTAGGCACAAATTCTTCAATGGATTCATATTTTTTTTGTGGAGCATCGCTCGATTGATTGCATAGCATGGGTTCCAATTTGCAAACTACATAAGTGATTGAGCACGGAGTTCTTCTTCAAAGCATGTTCCTAAAAGGGCACATGAAAATGAAGTGGATAGAATTGAATGCTTTGCCCAAGGCCACCTTATTACTTTGATTTTCACTACTAATTATTGTGACATTGAAAGTGACATAGGGGCAATCTTGGCATTTGGAAGGGAACTCTAGTTATTCCCAAACTAATACATCCTTTGCATCTTGCCATTACGTCATCACAGACGTCAACAGACAGTCACTTGGAAGACACATGAATGTAGGAGCTAAAGTCGACCCACCCCTACCTTTGGTCGACTTCAAGCTACTGAAGATTGTGGATTACTAGCATGGATAAGAATAAACTGTTGATATTTTTGCCGTGAAGCATTACAAGCATAATGATAATGAAAGCTTTTATGTGATTAACCTTCATAAAAAAGTGACAGCACTACAACGACAACCTTGATGTCAGATGGATGTAGAATTACCGAATGCTATACTTATCGATGATGAATGAAGCTTCTTGGAAGCCTTTCTAGCAAAAATCTACAAGCTTCTATAATGGCGGGAGGTGATGAAGAGAAAAAAAGAAGAAGGACGAGGACAAGATGATGCAGGATATGGAGGTGATGAAGGCATGAAGAGGACTGCTTAAGATGGCAACAAAAGCTTGTAATGAGAAAAGCAGAGAACGAGAAAATTAACAGTTTAAAATCTATGATGCTTTCTTGGAAATTTTGAGGTGGCAAGCAAATATATAAAGGGATCGGCGATGACTGCAAAGGAGGGGAAACAACGGAGTTCAAGACGGAGGAAGGAGAAACAACGATGATAATGAAGAAGAAGCTCTAAAGATGATGACGAAGCCTTCAGCAAACAAAGGTATAAGGATGTAAAGATGAGGATCAAAGAAGAGAGCCAAAGTCGATGACAGTGCTGAAGACAAAGTCAAAGACGACAGCAGAAGAGAAGGACGAAAAGACGAAGTAGAAGAAGAGGTGACATCGGAGGACGTTTGGGGGACTGCTGCTGTGATAGAGGAGAACCTTATAGATTAAATTATGCATACAATGGAAGAAAGAAGTTACTTTCGAGTTTTATGGGTCACCTGGATGTGGAGAGAGGGTGACGAGATGTTACAGTTGGTTGCAACTCCACTGGCATTTCCATCTTCGACCATGGCTTTCACGCTAGTACTCTTAGTAAGCTTTCTCTTTGGAGCCATCTTGCATATACGATCCTTCACCCTAGGTCCTTGATGTGGTGGCTTTGTTCAAGGGCGGCTCACAAGTGGTCAGCAAATCGATGAGGGAGATGAAAGTCCGATAGTGTTTGTGACTTGGAAAATCGCCTTGGCTAGAGATAATCTCTAACTTTCACCCCTCTCTCTCTCTCCCTCTCTCTCTCTCTCTCTCTCTATCCTCTACTTCTTCTCTTCTTCTTCTCCTTCTCTCCCTCTTCTTCTCTTCTCTCTCCCACTCCTTCTACTCTCCTTCTCCTTCTCTCCCCTTCTCTCTCTTCTCTCTCCCTCTCCCTATCCTCTACTTCTTTTCTTCTTCTTCTCCTTCTCTCCCACTTCTTCTCTTCTCTCTCCCACTCCTTCTCTCCTTCTCCTTCTCTCCCTCTTCTCTCTCCCTCTCCCTCTTCTTCTCTTCTCTCTCCCACTCCTTCTTCTCTCCTTCTCTCTCTCTCTCTCTCTCTCTCTCCCTCTTCTCCTCCTTCTTCCTCTCCTTCTTCTCCTCCTTCTCTCTCTCCCACTTCTTCACCTTCTTCTTCCTCTCCTTCTTCTCCTCCTTCTCTCTCTCCCACTTCTTCTCCTCCTTCTTTCTCTCCTTCTTCTCCTCCTTCTCTCTCTCCCACTTCTTCTCCTTCTTCTTCTCTTCTCTCTCCCTCTTCCTTCTTCTCCTCCTTCTCCTTCCCCCTCTTCTTCTCCTTCTTCCTCTCCTCTCTCTTCCCCTCCTTCTCCTTCTTCTTCTCCTCTGTCTCTCTCTTCCTTCTTCACTCCCTCTCCTCTTATTTTTAACAACGATCACAGGGGAGCGTCTATCGGTCGCTGAAAGAGGGGGGGCTGAGGACGCTGGAGGGGGCCGCTGGACAGGATGATGGCAGGGGGGATGGCACCTGTAGCAACGGGGGGGAGGAGGGGGAACCTATGCCTAACAAGCGGGAGGGGGGTGGTCTTTATAGAGGGGGGCGAAGCGGTCCGCCACCACCTGGGCTGCATGTCCCCCTTCTCCCTCTTCACTCCCTCTCTCTCTCTCTCCCCGACGTACTGTTGAGGGGGGAGGGAGAGGAAAAAAATTTGAGAAAAAAGAAAAAAAATTAAGAAAGGGGGGGGGGGGTTTGGCAAACCTTGTGTCATTCCTTGGGAGTGCCGGACGACGTCTTCTAGATATATCTCTTGATAGACTGCTAAGACGTGTCCCGCGATTTGAGGAGCGGGCACATTACAGAAGAGGTGAAAAGATTGAAGTTGGTAGTATGGAAGGATAGGATGATATGTTTCAGAGACTCAAAGGCAAACACTCAAAACAAATTTTGGCAAAGGAGGTATGAAGAAATTATTGGAGGAAACACTTTTGCATTCCTCTTATGTAAAGCAAGAGGCGGCAAGAGAAGCTGTTGCCTATGGTCTTCAATTGGATAAATTACCGAAAGATAAGTCTCCTTTATGATCCTATGCACTGTATGTGGAAAAGAAAGGTAAAGCTTCTTCATCTGAACTTTCATTCATAGGAGATGCAATCAGAAAAGGAACCGGATGGAATGATCACGTAGATGTCTTCTCTATCTATGCTTATATTGCAAAATCTCAAGGATTTGAAGCACTTGTTGAAGAAAAGTGCAAAAGAGATAATGATCAACCAGAAGGATCAAAGAAAGCAACTAGGAGGAGTGAGTCAGTCCTTCAGCCTTCTTCTTCAGGACCGGAGTAGAGCATGGCTGATGTACAAAAGCCAAAGATGCAAGAAGACCAAAGGGCCCCAAAGTTAAAGGATTCGAAGCCAAAGAAACAACCTGGATTCAAACTACTATCCGACATCGAGCCTTCCATAGATTTGAAAAAGGTACTTGAAGATCGAATTCTTAATTGTAAGATTGAATTTACACTTGGAGAAGTTTTGGGAATTGCCAAGAGAGAGTTCCATGATGTTATTTTTGAAATCATAAAAAGAGAGCGTCAAATTATTGAAGAATCATCGCAAGGTATGATCTATCAAGAGGTTTTAGCTATTGCAGAGGCTATTCTCTATGGATTACAGATTGAGGAGGTTTATTCTAAAGAAGAGATCAATGAGGAATCTACAGAAGGATCTCTATGTATGCAGTCTAAGAAGTCTCTTCATCCTTTACTTCATCCCGTGCAGTATGATGAGAGCGAAGATGCGCCTAGATTGGTGCCTCAAAGCCATTGTTCTTGAAGTCACTGGGCTCGTGCGACTACGGAAACTGTCATCAAGCTTGGTGAGACTGAGACTCCTTGCGTTGCACTTTTGGATCATGTTTTCGAGATTAATGTAATTGTGTGAGGATTATATGATACTGGTAGATGGCCAATTGATGTTGATCATGGTTGGCGCATGCGTGCGGCCAACAACATTGCAGGGGATTAATATGCTCGCCCAAGTCTGAAGATTTCCACTGGAGATGTGGGTGAGCCCCATCATTTCTTTGTATAAAGCTCTTGATCTTATCCTATTATTTTGGGACAGCCATTTATTGCTGAGTCTCGGATGGAGACTAAGGTTTTGGATGATGATTCTGCCTATGCATGGATCCGAAGCAAGGATGGGAAGAGAGTTGTTCAGTTCATGACTATTGGTATTAATCATCAGCGGAATAAAGATTCCTTGGGGGATTCCTCTCTTCTAGCAGGAGAGCTGGATTTTTGCTAGGTAGCACTATCTTGCGAGACGATGGTGGTAAAAGTCAGGGAAAGCTCTCGCCTCCTAGCAGTGGTAGTTTTTCCTCATGTTTTTATGGTGTATCCACCACTGAAAGTACTTTGTGTTTTCAACATATTTTTGATATGCCTAGAGCTGCCAAGCAGTATGTAAAAAGAAAAGTAATGATTGCAGGTGTTTTGCAGTAAGAAGACCAGATAGATGGTCTCTATGATGGCCTTTCATGCTTAGATACCATGGAAGAACTTTTGGTTTTGCTAAATGCTAACAATCAAGAGATGTCATATATCTTACAGGTTCATTCTCTAGCAATGTATTGTGAGATTGCTGATTTCATGCTTCAAAAGAAATTGGGTACTGAGGATTCTCAGCAAAAATAATTCCTTGTGCTGATATATTTCAGCAAAAAGATTTTGGTGTTGCAATTTATACACAGTAAAATTTGTGCTTACCAGGGTTTTCTCATCATGAGGTGAAATCTGCAGGTTGTAGCAATGAAGCTAAAGTTTAGACAAAATATAAGATAGTTGACAAGAAGGTTCAACTAGTTGTAGCACCACTACCTTTGGACAACGATGAGATGACTAGAAGAGCTGCTATGCAACCTCCTTTGCGAGATCCTGCAGGTATTGGACATAAGTTTTCAGTTGAGACATTGAAAGAGATGAAGATTGGGACCGAAGGTTTTCTACTTCCTGAAGAGGTAAGATGTTTTGAAGAGATGCTATGTAGACATGAAAAAGCTTTTTCTTTCTTTTCACATGAGATTGGCTGCATTGATCCTAGGGTTGTGACACCTATGGTTATTTTTACCATTCTGCATGTCCCTTGGAATCTACAGCCTATTCCTGTGATGAGGGCTCACTTGCCCAAATAGGAAATGAGCAGATCAAGGTGGGAATTCTAGAGCCATCTGCAGCTCCATATTCCAATAGGTGGTTCACAGTTCCTAAGAAGAATGAGACACTCAGATTCATACAGGACCTACAGCCAGTAAATAAGGTCACTATTCGAAATGTTGGTGCTGAACCTATTGTAGAAGAGTTTGCTGAAGCTTTTGTTGGACATGCTATCTATTCACTCGGCGATCTTTATTCTAGATATGATCAGTTCCAGCATGCCCTTGAGAGCAGAGATTTGACTATAATGAAGAAACCCTTAGGCCTTGTCCAAATGTGTACGCTTCCACAAGGAGCTACTAATTTGGTTGCTCATATGATGAATGGGATGAACAAGGTTCTACGAGATTTTATCCCTGAGATTACTATGCCTTTCATTGATGACTTACCTATCAAGGGTTGTTTGGAAGAAGGTAAATATGATTCTTTAGATGATCATGGATGAAAATTCTTTATGACTTCACATATTAGAGATGTTGAGAAGATTCTTTGCAGATTGGAAGAAGTGAATTTGACATTGTCAGGGTTGAAGTCTATTTTTGGTGCCAAAGAAGTTTTGATTGTTGGTCATATGTGTGGATATTATGGCCGAAAGCCTTCTCCTGCAAAGGTTGATGCCGTATAAAAGATTGTGGAAACTTGTTCCTCTACTTCAGAGGTTCGCAGTTTTCTTGGAGCTTGTGTGTTTTATCTTATTTGGATTCCTCACTTTGCTCATGTTGCAAATGATCTTTATCAACTCTTGAGAAAAGGGCAACGTTTTTCTTGGGAGATGAAACATACTAAAGCCATGCAAAAATTGAAGAACTTATTGAGAGCTTTGTGACTCTTTGAAAGGCAGATTATGAGTGTGGAAGACCTATTGTGCTTACTGTTGATACTAGTCCTATTGGCATTGGATGGGTTGTTGGCCAAGATGATGCAAATGGGAATAGGTATGCTATTCGGTTTGGGGTGAAAGTCCTAAATGAGTGACAATGAAGGTATCCAAAAATTAAGAGGGAGCTCTTGGGAGTTTTCACGGCTCTCAAGAATGACAGAGAGTATTTCATTGGAGTTGCTATGGTGGTTGAGACTGATTGTTTGCCTCTTCTAGTTATGATTATGAGTTGTTCTACTCTAGATATTGCCATGCTTAGGTGGATTGGGTACATAAAATCCATGAATCCTGAGTTAAGGCACATAGCAGGTAAAGAAAACCCAGTAGCTTATATGCTTTCACGAGCAAGGTATGATGATATGGATTTTTCTTGCATTGATGATGCTAATGATGGGGCTAATCTTTCAGCCATGCATACTGATCATACTTGTCATGTGTCTGCTTTGGAAAGCTTTGATGAGTCTTTGTATACAGGACATAATGGTCGTTATTTGAGCACAATGTCTAAACAGGATGGATGGACAGATGCGGATTTCAAGAAAATTTGAAGAAAAGCTTATGGTTTCTTCTTGCAAACTGGGCTACTTTGGAAGCATCGAGGAAAGTGAGGAGGACAGCCATTGAGAGTTTTTTTGATAGAGCTTCACATGTGTGTATCATGAAAGAATTGCATGAAAGTCTTTGGGCTTGACATCAGGCTGTTTGGGCGACCTATGAGAAGATCAAAGAGTGTTATTGGTGGAAAGGAATGTATAAGGATATCTCACAGTTTGTTGAGACATGCCCTGATTGTCAGTTGTTCTCTTCAGTGAGACATGGAGATGAGCTTCATCCTACCTACATGTTATGTATTCATTACAAGTGGATTCTTGATTTGATTACTATGCCTGTTGGTTTATGGCATATGCGCTATATTGTTTTGGCACGAGAAGATCTCACAAATCAAGTGGAAGGAAGAGCATTACGAAAAAAGTCTACTTCCGTGGTTTTTAAGTTCCTATTGGACGATGTTTTTTGTAGGTATGGATGTATTGGGAAAGTTACTGCAGATAGAGGTGAGTTGGATGCTGAAGAGGCTAGGGAGTTTTTCTCTCACCTTGGCATTAAACTTTCTTTGACTTTGGCATATAATCTAGAAGGGAACGGGAAGAGCGAAAGAGGCCATCCACCGATTGTGAAAGCCTTGGCCAAAGCATGCCATGGATGGGTTCAAGAGTGGCCTAGGTTGTTGCCTTGTGCCCTATGGGCTGATCGCACTACTCACAGTGTGACTACAGGATATATGCCAGCTAAGTTAATGTATGGACAGAAGCCAGTCATGCCTACAGAGACTTGTACACTTACTTGGAGTGCTTTACCGTGGCAACAAGAAGAGATGACTAGGGAAGATCTTTTGGCTCTTCGTATTTGCCAGTTGGAAAGAAGATCTGAAGATATTGAGAAAGCAATTCAAAATCTCAAAGAGGCCAGAACTCGCAACAAAGACCAGTTTGATAGCAGACACAGATTGAGGCCTAAAGAGATAAAAGAGGGAGATTGGGTGTTGGTCTATGACATCATTCTAGACAACCAATATAGTGCTATCCGTAAGGTTTCCAGACGATGGTTTGGGCCCAATTTAGTGCAGCATGTCCATGACAATGCTACATATTCTTTAGCAAAGCTTGATGGTACGGCCTTGCGGATTCCGATGGCAGGGAAGAGAATCAAACTATTCAAGACAAGAGATGATGCATCCTATGCATTCAAGGAGATGGATGATGCAATTTATGATGGACTTGAGCCAAGAGATGATGAAGATGAAGATATGGATATTAAATATGCTTTTGCAAAAGATGGTGAGATTACATTGACCGTCAAGCTTGGCAATGATGAGGATGGATAGCTGTGGCCCATCCGGAGGATGTGCAGGTTCTGAGGGGGTGGATATCATGTTTTTTTCATCTTATAATAGCTTGAAAAATTGGAAGCCTCACTGGCATTAACATGCACAACTTTAATAAGGTTGACACCACTATCACTGAGCAGCTCCTCTATGGTAGCTTTTCCTCTTCTTGTAGTATTTGTTTCAGTCCTTCATCTTGTTGTAGATTGTTTCCTTATGCTCGATGATTTATTGGACATGGCTTCTTACTCCCTTGCTAAAGAGAGCTAATCTTACTCCACCAAGTACTAGTAGCTGAATGGCCGAGCTTTCCACATATGTCACACTTAACATTAGGGTAGTTTCTCGATAAGTGCTAACCGCCACACCACTTCCTATCAAGTTCTACTACTTCTTTAGGAAATTAACATCTACGAAAATTTGTAAATATTTTTCTATTATCATATCAGTGTAATGCTTCATCAGGTCCTTAACTTCACCAAGAACATTTGATGCACTAGACTCATAGCCATGATTATCTACTTACTGCTTAGTTGGTCTAACCAGCTAATTAGGGATTGATTGTTGCTGATTAATTGGAATGACATTAGGGTTTGTCATTTGTCTTCCATTATTGAGTGGAGTCATTTGACTAGCTATTGGCATAGTCACATTAGAGGGAGTTGGTAACATAGACACACTTTGCATTATCCTTCCTCTCCCATTCAAATTGGTCACGGGTATTCCTTGACTTTCACTAGTCAACGCTAAATTATTTCCAAATCCTAGACTCAAATTTGATTTTGCCCTACCTCCTCTACTCGTGTAATAACTATATCATTATCAACACTACTCAATTGCACTTGGATAAAGTGTAGCCCGTGCAAAAGTTATTATAGTTAAGAAATAGCTAGAATGGGAATATAAATCTGCAACTTACAAAATACTTCTTAACACCATATTAGGGAATTTGAGAATTTCCCAAGTCCCACATTCAAATAAGAGGTAAAGATTTGACCATGTGGCTAAATCTAAATCCATGTTTGAAAGTGGGAATTGGGAAGGTAGCCTATATAGTACTTGGGGTAGACTCCACCTGCAAGTAAGGGAACAAGATTTGACCATGTGGTTAAATATTACCTATATTCACAATTCCCAAAGGATATGAAAAATCCCTAATTCCCTAATAGAGTGTTTCTTTCAATTTCTTGGCATACCCTCAAACATTCTCATGAGGTTCTTGACACGTTACTTTAAGAACACATAGCCAATACCAACCTCCTCTTTAAGGAGCAATCTCTCTTTGGAAGGCCGCAAAAAATAGTTCTAGCTTCTAGATTGTGATACCATACTGCAACTCATCCTTTTTCAGAGTCATATTAAAGAACATCATCAAGTGTCCTTCATCTTCAATTCGATAGTTGAGCATTAACTTTTGGAACTCATTAATGTGGATCTCTGTATCTTTCTCTGCTAACCCATTAAAAATGGGTAGAGGAAATCGTAAGATTGGCAAGTTCGGCATCCCTACTATTGGGATTGCAATGGGTTGCACCATGACGAAGGGGTTTGCTAAGGGTCTCTAAACTATTGGAACTATTATCCCACTCGAACTTCCTCTTGTTAAGAGAATGGGAGAGAGAGATGAGACCACAAAGAGCTGACTCCTTTCATTTTCTTTATCATTATTCAAGTTTGCACACAAACTGAGTAACCTAACACAACTGCGTCTAAGTGACCAAACCATATTGATCTACTAACTATAGTTATCTGGTTTGTTCAATGGCACACACATGCTAGGGACAGCTAGACACATAGCTCTCATGTTAGGTTAGCAACTTGAGCTTGAAGTCTCAACACTCCTCCTCAAGCTCAAGTAAGGTATTATACTCCAAGTAGCTATCTAAAGTAATTGAACTTATCATTACCTAATGATTTGGTAAATATATCTGCTAGTTTCCCATTTGTCTTCACATATAGAAGATCCACTTTTCCTACAAGTACCACCTCACAGATGAAATGATAGTGTACTATATGCTTCATTCTGGCATGTAAACAGGATTTGTTGCCAAAAGTACACTACTAATATTATCACAATATAGTGTCATTGGAGTCTATACCTGCATATCCAAATCATTTATCAACTTCAACAACCATGCAATCTCACATGTGGCTAAAGCAACACCTCTATACTCTTCCTGCTACTAGATAGTGCAACAATTGGTTACTTCTTACTACTTCAGAGCTGATCATCCCACTGCCACCAAGGCTGAATGCATAGCCACTAGTAGACCGATAATCATATAAACATCTTGCCCAATCTGTATCAGTATATCCAATGAGTTTTAGGTCCCTATCTTTCACATAAAACAACCCATAGTCTTCCGTTGCCTTGCCGTTGTCGTATTACTGCGCATTCGAGGTGTGAAAACCACCCAAAAGTTGTGTGTGGGATTTGATACTTTGTACATATTTAGTTGTTGTGTTTATACTTTTGTTCTACGTGGAAGAGGGTTTGGAGCAAGAGGAATTAATCAATAATGCTTTGGTCGACATGTATGCAAAATCTGGTATGCTTGGAAAAGCCCAAGAAATATTTGACAATATGTCAGATCAAGAAGTCGTATCCTGGACGACACTTATGACAGGATATGCTGAACATGTCTGCCTATATGTGGAATGCTATTATCGCTGCATTTGCAGATTCTGGAGATTCTGAAAAAGCATTTGGTCTATACCATGATATGTTGAGAAAGGGTCAAGCCCCAGATGAGGTTTCCATGTCCTGTTTCTTGAAAGCTTGTACTACAATAGAGCAAGCGGAAGGTTTATCCACATGCAGGTTGTGAAAGTGGCTTTGAGCTTGACTTGGTCATTGGAAACTCTCTCATCAGCAAATATACCTTGCATTGTAGTCTACGAGATGCAGAGTTGGGTTTCAAGAAGTTGTCACAACGGAATGTTGTTACTTGGAGCTCAATGATATTAGGATATGCAACACAAGGTCATGAAATTCATGCTCTTCAAGTCTTTGAGACAATGGTAAGAGAACATATTGAACCAGATCAAGTTACATTTTTGTGTATTGTGAAATTGTGTGGAGTCGTATGACTTCTAGGACATGGCTGGCTTTTACATGATATGCTCATAAAGAAAAATTTCGTATCAGATTTGACTGTTGGAACTACGCTTGTAGACATGTATGGAAAATGTGGAATCTGGGTGTGGCCGCTTTTCTGATGGGGAGAAAAGCTAATTTGGGGCTTTTTTACTAGTCGGAAGGGGGAGAAAAAGAAAGGAAAAAACATGCGAAAAAAGGGGGAATCATTGAATTTTGTATGCTGACCGCTAATGTTGGATTTAGTAATGGTGAAGAGTATGATAGACATTGCGATCTCTCTGGAGACAGACACCAATGTTTGAATCGAGTGCTGCAAAATTACAGAATTCCGTTGCGATGGCCTGCCTCTAAAAATGCTCTAGGAAAACAGAAGAGGATGTCGTTGATTGGGGAGGAAGCTTGGGTTGCACAGGCTGATAGGCATGCAAAATTGAGACTGCTCGAGTTGATCCTGTGAAAACAGAAAATGGACCTACAGCTGCTGCTACAGTGGAGGTAGAAGGTGCTAAACCCAAGTCTGTGAAAGCAGAGAATGGACCTGCAGCAGCTGCTACAATAGAGTTACCAGCTCTATCGTCCCTCCCTAAGATTGCTCCATCTGAGCATAATCTCAGGTATGCTGGTGTATTTGGCAACTTTCGAAAGCTAATTGAGGAGAAAAAAAATGGGAGGACGGCCGGAATTTTGCCACCAACTTCCCCAGAAAACATGTTAGCAAGGCAGGGCACAGATGAAATCTTATTTTGATGCGTCCTATGGGCATTGGCTTCTGAGGATGTAAACCATGTGTTACGGGCCTATGGGCTACAACTGATTTTCTAAAGTCGTTTCGTAATACTACATGGCATCATCATAGATGATCATGACTTTATACTAGATTCTGTATATCTGTACATACCTACCCAACATGGACATAATCTAGTATTGAAGTTATCTAGATTCTTTAATCATGGAGGATGTGTGATATGTAAGAGGTAACCCTTCGTCTGTCAGAACTGGTTATCTAAGTTGTGCATGATTCTTTGACAATCCTGTGTCATCTGCTATCAAGTATACCTCAGACTCACAGGTCACAATGCCTACCATTCGAAATCAAACAGCAGACAACAAAGAATAAACTTTCCTTGCCACTGAGATTGATGATGGGACATTTCTTCACATGTCAAAAGAAACAACCACTAGTTGAGATGTGACGTCTAAAGAGTGCAGAGGTAAGAGGAAAATCATCAATAAATATTAACCAGACAGAGACTCTACATTTGAAGGGAGGTTTATAGAAACAGTCCATCATAACAACATATTGCCACCTACTCATCCTATTCTGCTTGGATTAGCCCTGAAAACTTGATGTTGAGCTCATTGTAGAAGAGAGGAATCTACTTTCAGTGGACTACAAGAATGTTATTGGTGCACTCTACCTGTATGACATGCTGAAGCCTAAGTAGAATTTATTGATTGAGTTTTGGAATTGTTGTATGGCTATTAAAAATATATGACTCAGAGTTGAATGCTAGAACCAGTTTGATGATGAGTTTAATCTCTGACATTGGATTATTCATTTGATTGATCTTCCATCTTGACATATATCAAGGTCTTCTGAAGACGCGACTTTGCTTTCACAAACCCTTCGATATCTTTGGTGAACCCGACGTGAAAGCGTCGCAGAAATTTCAGGATGGGAGATACTTCAGCCTCTATTTCAGCCTCTTCTACAATTCCAGCTACGTCCTCTACTTCAGCTCCATCAATGATTGCTGCGTCAAGTAATTCAATAGATGATCTAAAGCAGATTTTGCAGAATATGTCCATGTATATGCAGCTTCAAAATCAACAGACTCAATTGTATATGCAGCAGCAACAACAATTGCATCAACAGCAGTTGTCTCAGCAAAGGCAACTATATTTGGAGCAGGAGAATGCAAACAGCGCGACTAAGGCAATTGAAGCAGTTGAGAATGAGAAGAAGTTATTTGATGGCTGTAATGTTTTAGCATATTTGAAGACATATGAGATCAAGATGGGGTTTTTTGGAGTTCCAGCTGGACTTATGAGTAAGTACTTCCTTCATCTTGTCACACCCGCCTTGAGGGCAAAAGTGACTGATCTTTTTATTCAAAATACACATTGGCAAGATTTTAAGAAGGCCCTGAAAGAAGAGTATTTCCTTGAGGACATTGGGATGGCTACACGGCGGTCATTCCGAGAGTGGGTCTACATGCCAAACAAAGGTTTAGCTGCTTCAGAGTTGATTCGAGAATTTGAAGAGAGGTATAGTCAGCTTGATGCTATTGAACAAAGAGCATTGGATGTTGAAAAAGTTGAGCTTTTCTTGCAAGCTGCAGATCCTGCTCTTCAGGAAGAATTGGGAGAGCTTCTTGAGGATCGCACGAAGCCTATGGGACTTAAAACGGATTGGCAGGATGCCCAGGATGCAGTCTCGACTTTGACCAAGAGGAGGATATGGAAGACCCGCCTACAGAATGGTTCCATGACACCGACACCATCATCTGCTCCTATGCCTGCTTCTATCCTTGTTATTTCTTCTCCTCCTCAGCCAGTTTCTTGGCCTATGCCAGTGCCTACTATTTCCACTCCTCCTATTCCTCCTGTTCCACGACCGATGCCAGCACCTTCTGCTCCAAAACCATCCGCTCCATCGGTGCCTACCTCTCTTGATGATATAATCAAAGGCATAACGGATTTGACACTGGAGTCAGTTAAAGCGGAGTTGGTGGGAAAATTGAAAGAGCAGTTTGCTTCGACTGCACCTACTATTTCTTCTAGTGCTCCCACTGCACCTAGGAGTGCTCCTAGTGCACCTAGGAGAGATCGGAGATGTATTTGGTGCGATAGTATGGACCATCAGCATTGCAGGGATTGTGAATCTTTTCAGGATGCAAGGAGAAAGAATTTGGTATTTTGGGGACAAGATGGTAAGATTTGGTTGACTGAAACAGGAGCTCCACTTTGCTACCAACTTTGGTAAAGGTGGAATGAAGAAGTTAGTGGATGACATGGCTGCGCGTACTTCTTATGTGACAGCTAGAGGAGATGCTTCTGCATATGGAGTCAAGATTGAGAAGGGATCAGAGAATCAGTCAGCACTATGGACTTATGCTATGGAGACTGCAAACAAGGGGAAAATTCAGCAAACTGTTTTGACTAGTGCAGGCTCTAGCATCAGATCAGAGACAGGTTGGGATTTGCCTGTTGACAGGTACTCTATTTATGCTTATTTGGCTAAGTCTCAGGGAGCAGATGTACTTGTTGAGGAGAAGTGTAAGAGGGATGAAGAAAATCCAAGTGCAGCTAAAAAGACTAGAGGGGGTGAGTTTGTTACTCCACCTACTGCAGGACCGTCTTTGAGACCAGGGCCAGAACGACAGATGAAAGATGCTCAAAAGAGAGAAAAGAGGCAAGAGCCTAGAGAGAGAAAGCAGCCAGGGTTTAGATTGATGTCTGATATTGAGACATCTACAGACATGAAGAAAATCTTTAATGACAAGATACTTGGCAGTGAGGTGACTTTCACTATTTCTGAGGTTTTGGGCATCTAAAAAAGAGAGTTTCAAGATCAGTTTAAGGAGGTCCTGAAGAGGAAAAGACATGCATTGCCTACTACTAATACACAGGGAGTTTTGATTGGGGAGTTGGATGAGGATGAGGATGAGGTTATGGTTGAGAATGCTTCTGTTTTTCCGCGGGTAGAGAAGAGGGTTCAGCCTATGCATTATGCTGAAACTGATGAGCCTGTCTTGATACCGCGTAGTCACTTTTCGCGGAGTCATTGGGCTAGGGCAACTACAGAGACGATGGTGAAAATTGGAGAGAAACAGGTGCCTTATGTTGCATTGGTGGATCATGGTTCAGAGATTAATCTCATAGTTTGTGGAGTTTATGAAAGTAACAGATGGCCTATGGATGTAGAGCATGGGTGGCGTATGAGAGCTGCCAACAACACTGCAGGTGATTTGTATACTGCATGTCCCAGTGTCAGGGTTTCTATTGGAGATGTAGAGGAGGATTTTATGCCCCTTCTCTGGATACAATTTTCTTAAAGATAAGGGTCATTGTTGATCTTCTACTCCCAAAAAATTACAAGGGCGTTCAGTGATTCTTAGGCCATACAAGGTATTATCAACGGTTTGTGTTGAACTATGCATTGATTTGCTAGACCTCTATACAAGCTATTGATCATATTCAAATGGACCAAGGAATGCCAACACACATATGAGGAACTAAAAAAGGCTCTGACCACAG